>NW_024426774.1:69083765-69232201 GCF_017311325.1 Ursus maritimus
AAAAAAAAAAAAAAAAAAGAAACAAAACAGGGAAAGAGCCCTGACAAAACCACTGTCACCCAGGGCGACTGTGTGCAAGGCCAAGGCTGAACCCCCAAGAAACACCACCAGGGTGCTTACTCTGAAAAACTACAAAATAAAATTAAAGACGGTCTACCTAGATGGAAAATACACCAGGTTCATGAACCAGAAAACTTAACATCATTAAGATGGCAATACTCCCACATTAGTTTCCCAGGGCTGCTGTAACAAAGTACCACAAAGGGGGTGGTTTAAAACAACAGAAGATAATTCTCTCCCAGTTCTGGAAGCCAAAAGTCTGAAGTCAGAGTGCAGACAGGGCCACACTTCCTCCAAAGGCTCCAGAGGAGAATAGTTCCTTGCCTCTCCCAGCTTCTGTTGCCCCCACACGTTTCTTGGCTTGTGGCAGGATTAACTCCAATCCTTGCCTCTATCTTCATATGGCCTCCCTGAGTCTCTCCTGTGACTCTGTCTCCAAATCTCTCCTTACAAGGATGGCAGTCATTGGGCTGATAAGGCTCCCCCTAAACTAGTAGAACCCACCTTATCTTGATTACATCTGCAGAGATCCTATTTCCAAATAAAGTTACATACATAGGTACCAGGGTGGAATTTCACATATTTCTTAGGGAGACATAATTCAACCTACAAAACTCCCCAAACTGATCTACAGATTCAATACAATCCCTATCAGAATCCCAGCTGACTTCTTTGTAGAACTAACCAGCCGATTCTAAAATTCATATGGAATTGTGAGAGTACAAGAACAGCCAAACAATCTTGAAAACGAAGAACAAAGTAGGAGAATTCTCACTTCCTGATCTCAATACTAACTACAAAGCAACAGTCATCAAGACAGTATAGTATTGGCACAGGATAGATACATAGATCACTGGAATAAATCTGAGAGTCTAGAAATAAATCCATACATCTATGATCAACTGATTCTTAATAAGGTGCCAAAGCCATTCAATAGGGAAAGAACAGTCTTTTCAATAAATGGTGCTGAGACAACTGGATAAACCCATACAAAAGAGGAAGTTGGACCCTTACCTCACACCAGATACAAAAATTAACTCAGAATGAATCACAGACCTAAACATAAGAGCTAAAACTATAAAATTCTTACAAGATAACATAGGGGATTATTTTTATGACCTCACATTTGACAACGGATTTTTAGATATGATACCAAAAGCAAGATCAATAAAATAAAGATAATTTGGACTTCATCAAAATAAAAAACTTTTGTGCTTCAATGGACACCATCAAAAAAGTGAAAAGGTAACTCACAAAATGAAAGAAAATATTGTCAATCATATATCCAAAAAGGGATTTGGTCTAGAATGTATAAAGAACACTTAAAACACAATAATAAAGAGACAACCCAATTGAAAAATAGAGAAAGGATCTGAATAAACCTATTTCCAAAAAAGATACACAAATGGCCAGTAAGGACATGAAAAGATGCTTGACATCATTAGACACCAGGGAAATACACATCAAAACTGCAATGAGATACCACTTCACAAAGTCAGATAATAACACTAGGATGGCTAAATCAAAAAGTCAGATAAGAACAAGTGCTGATGAGGATGTGGAGAAATCAGAACGCTCATACTCTGCTGGTGGGAACCACCCTGGAAAACAGTATGGCAGTTCTGCCAACAGTGAAACATAGTTACCATATGACCCAGCAATTCCACCCTTAGGTATACATACCCAAGAGAAATGAAGGCTATGCCCACTCAAACACTTTGTTCACAAATATCTATAGCATCATTATTCATAACAGCCAAAAGGTGGAAACAATACAAACTGTCCGTCAACTGATGGGTAAATAAAATGTGGTAGGATATATAATGGGATATTATTCTTCAATAAAAAGGAATGGATGAATCTTGAGAACATTATGCTGAGTGAAAGAAAGCAGACCACAAAAGACCACATATTATATGATTCCATTTATACAAGACGTTCAGAATAGGCAAATCTATAGACAGAAAGTCTATAGAGCTAAAACTATTAGTAGTTGCTTAGTGCCAGGGAGGGATGGAACAGGGGAATGAGGTGATAGCTAAAGTACAGGATTTCTTCTTAAGGTGATGAAAATATTTTAAAATGAGCTTTGATGTGTAATGGTGCACATATCTGTGAATATACTAAAAACCATTGAACATTATACTTTAAATGGGTAGATTATATGGTATATAAATTATATTACATTAAAGTTGTTACAAAAAAACAAATCACAGTACCAGAAAAAATCACAGCATTCTTAAAGCTGAGATCCATTCAATTATCTGAAGATACTCTCTTCAAATTAGACCAAAGGGAAACAAATGACATTTTTACTTCCAACCCTCCCTCCCCTACGCTCTTGTTGGAAAGTTGCTACAAATTCTTACGCTTTGCCCCTCTCCATTTAAAAAAGAGGATAGAGAGAAAGGGAATTAATATTTAACACATGTCTTCAATGCCTAATATTCTATCTTCTTAATTTAACTTAATAATCACTTTACCTCCATTTTATAAATGGGAAAACGGGTATAAAGACGTACAGTGATTTGTCCAAGATCATAAATGTGTAAGGGGCTGGAGGATTTCAATTCAAGTTTTTCTGACTCCAGATTTTATACTCGTCCTATTCAAACAAGCTAAACAACTCCCTTCTTCAGCTTCTTGTACTCTCAGTTCTTCAAGTTGAACATGAGCAACCAACAAACTTACTTGGCAAGGCAAGAAGAACGATGTAAGTCTGCAGCTTCTCAAACACAGCTGTCATCTTTTTCATGTCCTGAGACAGCTCTAGATTCCTGGCTCTCAATGCAGATGTGCAAAGAGAAGATTCACATTCTTCTTCTAAACTAGGAATGAGCAGATTTTTCAAAAGTGAGCATCCTAATGATTTTGAAATAGCTATAATAAATCATCGAAATTCTCAAACAACTATATCCAAAGGGAAACTTTCCAAGAAAAAAAAAATGATTTCATTTATAAGTTCCATATTCTAGACCACAATACATACACCTGTTTGCTACAAATAACTAATAGAGAACTAAATAGGAGGGGGGGAAAAAAGGTGCCCACTACCTTTCCATCCTAAGGGCAGCACAAAATTATTTCCCTTTAAAATACTTTGAGGGGAAAAAAAAAATTTGAGGAGCAGTGCCTGGCTGGCTCAGTCAGTAGAGCATGTGACTCTTGATCTCAGGGTCATGAGTTCAAGCCCCACACTGGGCACAGAGCTTACTTTAAAAAAGAGAAAGAGAAAAAAGAAAAAAATGCAATAAAAGCTATTTTTGAGAAGAAAGATATTTCATACACTGAATTCCTAAAGAAATCTTTTTAGTATATGTATTTGTAAAAGCCAAGCTGACTGAAACAAACAATCTATACACTCAAATCTAAAAATCAGTGGCTATCATTCATATAATACATTGTATCATTTTCAATTTTAAATGGTTACTTAGGACAACAATTATAAGGTTAAAAAAACATGTGGACTCTTAACAGTGTTTATTAAAAATATGCAAGTAATCGAGCAAAGAGGAGGAAAGGGATATCACTGTCATTCCTATGTTAATAATATAAAGCTAGGAAAGTTATTAACATAGGAATGACAGTCATATCCCTTTCCTCCTCTTTCTTTACTTTATAGCAGACAGCTTCATTCAATACTAAGCCATTTGCTACTAAAAAAACATATCATCTTGTCAATTAAAGTGGGTTTTTTTTAAAAAGATTTTATTTATTTTTTGAGAGAGAGAGAGCACAAGATAGGGGAGGGTCAGAGGGAGAAACAGAGCCCCTGTTGAGCAGGGAGCCTGATGCGGGACTCAATCCTGCGACTCCAGGATCATGACCTGAGCTGAAGGCGGTCACTTAACCGACTAAGCCACCCAGGAGCCCAATTAAAGTGGTTTTTAAACCAATGATGAAAAGTTACCTAAAAACATAAATACGTGATGAGATAGAGAACAAAACATTCCAAGATAGGAACCTAAGATCAAGAAAGGACTTATCCAAAGTTTCTAAAAATGCAACAGTGAAAGAATAAGGTAAAATAAAAATGCGTAACTGTTTCAAGTAGTAAATACCACCTTTGCAATGGCTCTCAAACAGATTCCTCTTTTTTTTTTTTTTAAAGATTTTATTTATTTATTCTACAGAGATAGAGACAGCCAGCGAGAGAGGGAACACAAGCAGGGGGAGTGGGAGAGGAAGAAGCAGGCTCATAGCGGAAGAGCCTGATGTGGGGCTCGATTCCATAACGCCGGGATCATGCCCTGAGCCGAAGGCAGACGCTTAACCGCTGTGCCACCCAGGCGCCCCATCTCAAACAGATTCCTCTTAAACATAAGCCAAATCAATAAGATATATTCAATTTATGTTATTTAAACTTCTAGAGTCAATTTTCAAAAAACTTTACATTGAACCATAACATGTAAGAAATCTGAATTAAACTATAATTCATAATTATTAATCTAAGTCCTAATTCTCTGATTCCTAAAACTCTGTCATATCCACAAATCATAAAATTTGGTTATTGAAATACCTTGTCAAGTTAGAATTAGGAAATAAAATGACTTTTAACACATACTAAACTTTTTAAATAGTGAAAGTTTACATTTTTGAAAAGGTAAGACCTACTACTTTAGTTTTATAAGGATTTATGAACCATAATTGTATATTTTCAATAACTGTAAGTTACTCATCTACATATTTTCTAAACCTTATCTTGCAATATATTATAATACATATATGTTCTTATTTCTCTTATGTTCCAGTTGTATTATTCTTTGATTTTTTTTTAAAAGGCTAAATCTTAGGATGAAAATTTAGATGAGTCAGGAGTCTTGGTATAGACCAAAAGTATCAAAACATACAAGCAATATTATCAAATTGCCAGTTATACAGATTATTTTCTCTTTCCCATCCAGAAATACTTAACAAAGAAATTTAAGGTTACCAAATGATATCTTCTATGAATGCTGGAGCAGATAAAGTTTTTAGTTTATAACTTAAATGAACCACCAATAATAAAAACAAGAAAATACCACTTCAAAGAAACCTAATGATTATAGATCCAATTGTAGAAGCTAATTACTATAACTCTCATCTAAACGTTTACAGCAAAAGAATAAAACTGGAAGATTTCTTTCAATAAATGTGTGATTCACAATCACTGAAAATACTGATTCACAGCATTATGTGGTTATAGCGGTAACCACACTACAGAACTACTCAAAAAACCCTAACTGATGCACTACAATTCAATTTTCTTAAGTATAAGTTTATGTTGCTCAAGCCATTATTTTCCTTTTTCACAGAAGTCCAAATCGATTGTGGTGCAGAAAAATCAGGCAGCTCACAAGGGGCACACGTCGTTATTTTAACTCCAGCACAGGTCAGGGGACACCCCACAATTTCCCAAGCTCCTTGGCCTCAAGGGGAAGTACCTTTTTAACTGATAAGGAAGAATCTTCCTAAGAAAACATATGTAAGAGGTTAAATGCTCTGAAAAAGTTTTCAATTTCACAGTTGTCTCCTGGAAAAGAAAAATAATTTCCTGTTAATAGTGTTATTTGACAAAGAGGAACTTCCATTTCCAAGAAGTAAAACATAGAAGAAAATTACCAGGACAGTCACAGTATCCTCAGTAATACTTTCAAATAAATGAAGCATTCCTTCCTCAAGAGGGCGGACGTAGGACGCATTTTCATGAAGGTATTGTGAGAACTACAGAGAAGGGAAAGAACTGTGAGTTACATCACTGGAAAATAACAAGTATCAACAGATTTGTAAATGGACTCGCTGAGTTATAAACCTAAATTCTTTTGGAAACTTTTTAAGTTTGGCTTTTACAAAACAGAGATGTTCACACTTCTAACAGTCCCAAATACAATCCCCAAGTCCCCATCTCATTCCAAAAGGAGGAACTTGAAGAGGGGTGACATCAGTAACAACCAGGCATGGGAGGACATACGGAGGGGACACTGCATTAAAACCCGCACCAACAGGCCTTCCCCAAACACCTGCTTCTCTAGAGAGGTCTCAGTTTAAAAAAGAAAGAAGGAAAAGAAAAAAAATAAAGGAGAGAAAGAAAGAAAGAAAAAGAAAATCAAAACTGTATGAAAGATTTTTATGTTATGTATGTCATTTTTAAAAAAACAGTCTATTGAAGACAGCTTCTTATTTTTACTGTGTACAATGTTCAGGGTTAACAAATTCCAGGCATATAAATATCCCCAAAATGAGGATGTAAAAAATGTTTATAACTGTCACCAATACCTTAGTATTTATAAAGAACTAATTCAGTGTGAAGAAAAAATTCAGAAAAAAAAATCTTACAGGCATTTAGACGATTTAGAAGCAAAGAGTTAATTTTCACTTATGAAATATCTCAATTAACAAAGTATTGTATAATGGCTCAAATTTTGATTTCTCAGTATAGAAATATAAGATCTCATTATGCAGAAATGTGATTCAACTGGCCATACTACAAATTATAGATATCTGGCCCTGGGCAACTCACTTGATCTCTCTCTGCTTAAATCATAAATGTCTACTTTATGATTCTAGGAACAAGTCTAAACACTCTGGTCATCTTTTAACAAGTGGTTTCTGAATCTCAGAATAATACAGACTTATTCAATAATAAGACTTATTAGAAAAACCACATAGAACCTTTCATAGGCCAAAGCACCAAAGGTAAAATATTGAGAAATACATGAATTCTTCAAAGTGATGGAAGTGTTTCAGCTAAGATTAACATATTTGATTCTCACTGTGTTGGCATAATGTGGCAACAAGCTAAAATAAAATTCCAAAAAGGGACAAAGAACCAGTATTGAGTAAAATATTTTTTTTTATATTATAGGAAGTATAAGAGAAAATATAACTTTTACATTAAAATGCTGCAGTACTGTTTTCCCTACCCAAGTCATCTGAAAGCTTTTTGCCCACAGTGAAATTAAAAAGCATTTCAAAGGCCCAAAGTTTAATTATTATGAACTTCAATAGATTCGTGGAGTCTGATCAAAACTGATGAAAATCAAGCACTTCCTGAGGGTTTCCTATGTGTAAGGTATAATGATAATAAGAACCAACCTTTATTGAGGGCTTACGACGTGCCAGCCACTATTCTTAGTACCTCACATGTATTACTACTTAATCCTCAAACATATATACCCGTGAGGTGTGTACTCTATCCTCCATTCTAAATACCAGGAAACTGAAACACAGAGAAGTTAAGTAAATTGCCCAAGGGGACACAGGAAGTGGCTGGACCCCAGTAGTGTGACTCCAGAGTATAGCTTTTGCTATACTACTAGGTACTTACAGGACACATGGACAGAAACCCTATTCAAACACTGCATGGTACGCAAAAACAAGCTGGGAAGAAGAATCAGCTAAGTAGGAAGAGTGGCAGATTCGTTTCAGAATGCCACATTATGGGACACTGAGAGCATACATTAACAAGATCCCTCAATTTCTTCCCTGTAGGAGCCAGCCTTCGAGATGGCCCCAATGATCCCTGCCTTGGCTGTTCTGAGCTTTGTGTAGTACCCTGGCACATTGTTTCAGGGCTGGTCTGTGTGACCAATACAAGATGGTGGCAGGGATGATATTAAATGCCCAGGCTAAGTCATCATAGGCATCATGGCTTCCACTTTGCTCTCTCTTGGCTCACTCGTTCTAGCGGAAGTTAACTGCTATGTCTTGAGGACACTCGAGCAGCCCTATGGAGAAGTGTACTCAATGAGAAACCAAGGCTTCCAGCCAACAGCCAGCACTAACGCACCCGCCGTGTGAGCAGATGCCCCACCCTAGTCAAGTCTTTAGATGAATACAGCCTCAGCTGACTCTTGACTGAAAGCTTATGAAAGATCATGAGCCAGAAGCCCCCCAGATACTCTTCTCCTGAATTCTTGACCACAGAAACTGTGTGAAATAATAAATGTCTGTTGTTTTAAACTACTAAGTTTTGGTGTAATCTATTACACGGCAATACAGAACTAATACACTATTTTTTTCTTTTCAGTTAAATGTGGTCTTGCAAGCTACTTTAAATCCTTTTTTAGAACTAGCTGGGGGAGAAAACAGGAAAGAAAGGAGCAAAATTTGCCAGGCCCCAAAAAAGCACATGGACTGAAGGGAATGACAGTCAACCCTCTTCTTATTCCTTATTTAAACTTCACATACCCTAAAAATGCCCCAAAGCTCAACCAGAGAAGCAGTTTCACTCCTACTCCATACCCCAGCAGGAAGGTCAACCATACCACACACATTTTTTTTTTTTTTTTGCTTTTAAACATACCCAGTGACGAAAGTTACACAGTGAGTACAAACAGGGAGAGAGAAAAATGCCAGCAAATTGACTTTTTCAACAATAAAATGGCACTTTTCATTATGTCACATGCTGGTCAAAAAAACTACAAAAGGCCCCTATTCTACATACAAATTGAGAGTCTGGGCCTTGGTCTGAGCCCAGGGGCCTTCCAGAGTCTGGAGCCATGTTTTTTTCTTTGCAACCTGACCTTTCAATCCTCTACTTCGAAGACTTCACACTCTTGCCAAAACAGTTTGCTCCCTGCTCCCTCCCCAGCCCCCACCAACTTCCTTATGCCTTCCTACTCCGGGCCTTTGCTCATGTCTTGCCCTCTTCTGGAGGAAAAAAAACCAATCCTATTTCTCTCCTCTTCTTCAAATCTTGCTCATTTTTCAAAACCCATTCAAATCCCCAAAGACTCTTTCCCAGACACTACCACCAACAGCAATCTCCCCTCCTTGAGGACCTCACATCCCTTACTGGCCTCACCACCCACACTTCCCCGGCATTTAATTTCTTAAGAATCTCCATGTTTGCCACATTTTATCTTAAGGTTAAAGACCGTGAATTCTATTTTTCTTCCACGTCCCCCATAGCACTTGGCTGATGCATAGTAGTGGTCTGAAAAGAAAGAACATGTCTTCCTACTTGTTCTGGGCAAAGAACACATACCCTGAGTTAAATTTACCTTCTGATTCAATGGAGATATAGTGTCAATGGCAGAATCAATAGGAAAAATCTGAATCCTCTGTTCTGTATAGGTGTGAAAGTTCAGAAGAGCCGTCACAAGATCTTGAACAAAAGCCAGGGCCTGCCCAGCAATGTCCCGCATCTTCAGCTTTTAAATGAAAAGTAGATAAAGTCAACTATCCAATTACTATTTTCAGGCAACTTCCACGTAAGTCTGCTTTTAGAGAAAACATTTAAATTCTAAGATAATTAATCCTGACTTTAAATTCATTTGCTCCCACTCAGATTTTAATATTCCCATCTAAGTAAATGAGAAAGCCAGCAGTTTTGGCAAACAGACCTCCTCCACTTAACCTAGACCGTGTAAGTGCGAGGCCCACCACCTAGAAGAAAGATATGGCTCACAAAGTAAGTGTACCCCGTAATTCAGTTCTAATGGTACCAGATGAAAGCAAGTCTGTATTACTTCTGAATCCAATAAATAGCAAGTGATGCAATTTTTTGAAAAATGTATGAGAAAGTAAAGCCAAAGTTAAACACAACGGTTTAGTGCACTAAACAGAGGCCCAAACAATAAATTCTTGTTTCTGAAAAGTTTGACATACACATCACGGAAAATAAAAACGTCATCATTACCTGATGTCTCCTATTGTGGAGGGGAACATTCAGAGCGTTATACTGACTATATTCTACAAAACAAAAATGGATGCACATTAAGTCATTTTACGTTACAGGAAAACAGCATAACTGAAAAATAATGAATGCTTTGTGGCAAAATCAGCTCTACATAAGAATTTTAAATGATCAAGGCCACAATCATAGTATAAGAGAATAATGGAATTTATATAGAATCAGTTGTTTCTCAGATAAAATAATACTTCTAATTTTTTTTTTTTTTAAGTAGGCTCCATGCCCAACATGGGGTTTGAACTCATGGCCCAGGCAAGAGTGGCATGCTCTACCCACTAAGCCAGCCAGGGGCCCCCCAATTTTTTTAACTTTAGGATAACCAAACCCTGAGTTTCTATTTCTAAGAAATCATTTCAAAAACTTAAGGCCTATCAAGATTACTTAGGAAGGCCCATGACGTTCTTGCCATGTTCAGTCATGCTCCCTTCTAAAATAGCCCTGCACACAGCTGCCATACCAATCATCCAAAAATACCACGGTTTTCATGACACTAGAATATTTGACAGTCCACTGCCTGCTACTGCTGATCCTAATGACTCAATCCTAACTTTTCTGGGTTGGCTTCCTTATTTTCTCACAGTCCTCCTCTCTATCCCAGACTCCGTACCCAACCTCTGATAGCTTCCCGACACCTGATCTCACACTTCAGTCCCCTCTACTAATCTCTGCACACCACTTCAGCCACTCAAACCTCCCCTCCTGGGTCCCCAGCAATATCTCCTTTTGGCCCCTCAGGGCCTAATCCACCAACCACCCCTCCTCCTCCCTATATCTTCAAAATTACCTTCAAAAAAAGCATTTGTTGCAGCTTTTTAAATTCTATCTCCACCGTGACTTCTTCCCCATTACTCTATCATACTGAATCATCTGCTGAGCTCCCATCCTTTCCCACCTGCTCAAAGAACAGCATGTCTCTGCCTGTTTTCTTAGCACCATCCACCTCTAACCCTCGTGCTGGCCACCTGCTGGCCACCTCTACCAGCATGGAACCACTCTCCTCAGAGTCACCAAAGCAGCTACCTTTACCGTCACCTCAGCCTCTCTGAGCTCCCCACAGCACTGCTAGAACTGCCCAGCACCACCAGGCTGAACACTCCCTTCCCCGGCTTCCACGGCACCTCATTGCCCCAGCTCCTCACCACCTCCATCACCTTAGCCCTTCTCCTTCCTGACCCCTGTGAGGGAGAACTCTCCAAGGACACTGCACGGGCCTCTCTGTACTTTGTACCCCTCATTCCCACCACTCTCAATGCCCATCCATCCCAATGGGGTGAACTCCAGTCTCTCCACGGTCTAGGCTTTTACTTAGAAATGCGTACAACAGAAAGACAGATATAAACTGATCTGTCAGAATATTAAACAATAAATTAGCCTCATCATCTTTCCCATAAACCTGCCCCTCGTCTGCCTCTCTGATTTCTGTCAATGGCACCACATCTTTTCCCCCACACTGCCTCCTCCAGCTCCCTTGCCTGCTTGCATCTATCTCCCTGACAACTCAGGCTCCAGCCTCCATAACAGCACATCAAGGACTAGCATCACAATAGTCTTGGTCCCCTTTCCCCATTCCAGGGCAGTCTACACCCTTGCCAGACTAACTCTGTGAGTGCACAGATTTCTTTGTGACACTTCCTGGATCAAAGGCTTCAATGCCCCCACCATCTTGTGAACTGAGTCCCAACTCCTTGGCCCATAACTCTAGGGTCTAGCTTCACCCACCCTTTCAGAACTTTCCTACCCCCACCCACTCTAGACTCCTGTCACATTTAGCTAATTACTGCTCCATAGACCATGACGCACCTTACGTCCCACATACCACACTCCACTTAATTCCCTGGTTCGTTTTCCTGCATCTCTGCCCAATAAAACCTACTCACATATGCAGGCCCAGCTCAAAGCACACCTCTTCCAGAAGACTTCCCCAAACAACTCCTCCAGCAATAATCTGTCCTTCCTCTGAAACCCCAAGAGTCTCTTTATTGAACAGGTTAGCTTATATTTTAGACATTTCCATACATTATCTCTCCCCTTCTGGACATAAATTCCCTTAGGGTAGAGATTTTTGCCTTAGGAATGTTTATATCCCTTGTGCTCCCCATCCATCTGGGCACTCAACAAATGATCTCTAAATTTTGCAGAACTAAAAGTAACTCACACTGACATGATAAGGATCTAAAGCAGGGTGACAACTAGTAGTGGAAAAGGAAAGATAAATCCAAAAGAGATCCAGAAGGAAATTATTAGAACCTGATGATTAATTGATAGAAGGATTAAAGGGAAAATGAAATGCCAAGATTTCAAGTCTAGTGGATCAAAGTATGCTAACGCTATTTACATTAATGTAGAAACTAGAAACAGGTGTTATTTTCAGAGGAACTTAGGCTTTGATAAAATAATGACATATGCTGATTTCACTGTCAGATCAAACTGTTTTTCTTTGGTGTCTTTTCTTTCCTCTTTTCTTAGGTCTTCCAGAAAAAAATTTAGGGGAAGTATAAAATGTTAATCATGTGGCTGTAAAAAAGGAAATCTGTACTTGTTTGAAGATAAACTTCAAAATTCCAAGCAATTAAATAAAGCATATTCTTTATTTTCAAGGTTCTGATTTAATTTTTCTCTAAATATTACAAAATTGGCACCTATTATACATGTAAGGTGATTTTTTTTTTTAAGTTCTTTTCCTCACTCTTGGCTATGTAAATTACCAGACCATTCTCAGGATGAATAGGAAGGAGGACTTACCCAAGTCAACTCCCTATCAGTGGAGATCACCAAAGGTACAGGAGATACCAGGCTGAGAAGATCCATCTCCCACCGCCCTTCCCCCACTTTCCCAACATGAACAGCTTTTCTTATACAAATTTTCAAGTACTTTATGTGCAGGTTGGTTTTTAACCTAGAGATATGCTCCATACATGCAATAAAGAGCTTTTTCCAAGAAGGCTGACTGTCAGCCTCCCTATGATATATGAGGGCCACAGCTAATCAAAAAAACAAAAAGAAAGCAACCCTCTGTTGGGCCAATGAAATTCTTTGCCAAATAAATTAAAAACTTTTTTAATTAGTTCGTTACCAGAGAGAGAGGTTCAAAGTTGCAAATAATGGAAAACTGTACATAATACCTACTTGTATCATTAAAAGGTACTTTTTCTGTGATGATTGATAAGGATTCCTCTAATCTACCTGACAAATCTTCATGAAGATTCTTTAACTGTAATTGACTGAAAGAAAAAAAAAAAACCACATGATCACCAGTCAGACAGTGGATCCTCACTTCCTTGTTACCACAACAGCTGGTATCAAGCTTTCAGAGACTTGTGCCTGACATCAGGACACTCTAGGTGGTAGATACTTATTAAACGATGAAGATAAGAAAAATACTAATCCTCAATTCTGAAGCCCCGGAGACTCCTGTTCAATGATGTTAAGACTGTCAGACTTTGTCACAGTCCCAGTATCTAATACAATCTTGTCAGTTTACTTCCCCAAGTGCAAAGTAATCTTAAAGCCATTTCAAAATCACAAATTTTATCTTTCTTATGTGCCAACATAAATGTTTGTTCAAGTATTACAGTAAAGTTCTTTTTTAAGTATTGTATCAGATATTCCCCCCCTTGGGCTCAAAATCTGATAATTTTTCTGTTTTTGATTCAATTATGAGCGTAGGTATACACCTAAACCATGCATGTAATTCTACCAATGCAACTAAACTGAAGAAATTCACGTGACTGATTCTATTGAAACCTAAAGTACTACGTCATTTATCAACTAAAGGCTGGACTATGCGTTTACCACCCATCAATTCATCATATTTGAATTTTAAGATTTAGGTATCTCCAAATTAGATCCTGTAGCCTCTGTTTTAATCAAAATGTATCACTAAAAGGCACAGTGAAAAGGAGTCAGTTTTCCTGCCTGGAACTCTCAGAAAGCTCTCTCTTCAGTGTAGCCTGAAACAGAACACATTCAATCCTCAGGACAGGAGCCCCAGAACGCCATCTGCCATGGCCACAAACATCTGCAGGCTGAGAATTAATGCACAAGCCAGCTGACCAAGAGTGTGTCAGGCCTTAGGGATAACAGAACTGAGGGACCCTGGAGATGGCCTGCTCCCAGCTCACTTCAAATGTGAGATTAAGAGAGAGGAGCTGCTAAACCAGAACTCAGGTCTTTAATATTTACTTCAGGACCCCTTGGAATTCATGTTTCCACATACCATTCTTCTGTTCGAAGCCGACATTCCTTGGCCTCCTTTTCTAGAGTCTGAGATTTTACCTGAATTTTAGAAGAAAAAGAAAAGCAGATGGCTCAGGCTACAGATGAGGGCACACTTAGGATACACACTTGGGAGGTAACAAGCCACCCCTTGAATGACTGACTGTGAATTCCGTAAAGCACACAGAAGATTCACAAGAACCCTGTCTATCTCTTAACGTGCTCTCCCCAACAGTGGGGCTTACTTCTAGTTTGGCCTTGTCATTCTGCAGTTTCTCGATAGTTTCCATGTACTTCCGTGTCAGGCCATCGACCACGGCTTGGTGCTGGGCCGCCTCCATCTCCAGGGTGGCCAGCCGACTCCTCAGCTCTGCTTCCACGTGCTTGTGCTGCTCGTCAGCTTCAAAAAACTGAAAAGAAAAGATCATCTTCTCTTCTCACAATATCCAAATATATACAAATGGAGAGAAAAGCAACAGCAGTGACTATTCATTGAGCAATTTCCACATGGTTCCATACACTCACTACGCAACACCCACACAGGTATGATATCACAGAATCCTCACAGTATGTCAGAGGTAGTGCTATTGTTATCCCTCCTTTCCACATGGGGAAACCAAAGCTTCAACTTGCCTGAAGTAGAAATGAGATCTGAACACAGGAGATCGATACTGAAGCCTACACCTCCTTCCTCTCAGGCTCAAAGATTTCTTCCAAACAACTTCTGGCACACAGAGACTTCAACTGACCAGGGTATAACTTTTCTGTTACGCTAACTTCCACAATTAAGTAATCAAAATTCAAACAGAGGTTATCCCTAAAACAGGTAAAGCTCTTTTCCTAAATAAGAATCCAGCACTAATTAAGAATAATGAATACTTAGCACAAAATGCACTGAGGTCAAAAGCTCATTTTTCTTATATTTGCAAAATGTTAAACTGAGAATTAATGCATATTTATTTTCCACCATTTGACTATGCTCACCATTTCACAAAAAGTTCAGGAGGCATGGTCGGAGACATTACACTACGACTCTTAAATATGCTGGATGTTGGGAGGTAAACACTAATTATTCAACATTTCATAAATATTTGAGCTCCCGCCATGAATAAGACCCTGTCCAGGGGGAAGGCATACAAACCGACATGGTGTGTACCGGAATAGACCTTATAGAATAACAGGTGAACAAATACCAACCAACTAAACAGTAATAATTTAAAAACCAAACACTACTTACTGATAAGCCCCCATCTAAACGATCCATCTAATCATTTTCTAGATAAAATGAACAGTGCCTAGTATATTTCTGTACTGTTAAATTACAAAGTTACTCTGCCGTCCTCTAAACAAATGCATATTTCAAAACACACATGCAGATTAAGATATGAATGAGATTTAAGAAATGAATCAATGACAGTGACATATACACCTAACAACCACAGGAAACATTAAAACACATACACAAAACACTCTATCCTGCATTGGTTTTTCCACATTCCACACGACCCATTTTTAATTTATGGGAAAAACAGATTTTCTCACTTGTATATGCAACCGTTCATTCTCTTCTATCTTCTTTTGCAGATCTTCATCAAAGACACTCTTCTGCTCTTGACTCAACTGAGAAGAAGATTCTCCACTTTTCTGATGGAAAGAATAAGTTAGGTCCACATAACTTTCATCCTTTAGAGAAACATCCTAAGGTACACAGATTCTCTATCACCTTAGGAGCTTGTCTCTTCTACGTGTGCACCATTCTCAAACAATCCTGCAAAAGGTGTACAATCCATCATTTAACTTTTCCTATCTGACACAAGTAGGAACTGCAAATATAGGAATGGGCAGGAAAGCTTAAAAAAGAGAGAGAGAATAAAGAACAGGTACGGCTCACTATTCTTTGCAGATGAATTCAGGAATAGTTCTACTGGAAGACACAGCAGGTCCAGAAAGCTAGCCATGAAAATATGCTAAAATATATCATTTCAATCAGAGAGGGAGACAAACCATAAGAGACTCGTACTCATAGGGAACAAACTGAGGGTTGCTGGAGGGGACTGGCGGGCTGGGGTAACTGGGTGATGGACATTAAGGAGAGCACATGATATAAAGAGCACTGGGTATTACATAAGACTGATGAACCACTGACCTCCACCTCTGAAACTAATAATGCATTATATGTTAATCAATTGAATTTAAATTTAGAAAAATAAAAAACATATATCATTTTAAGTTGATCTTTTGGTTTGGGCAATCAGCTTTAGCAATTCCATGAGTCTGAGTTGTTAAACTCCTTTAAGAAAATGTAACAAATTAATTAGAATTCACAACGATAAGTTCATACACAAGTTTACGTAAATTTCTAATTTAAAAATATATATATAACCATATAAAATAAAGCTACCATGAATGAACAGAAGGAAAAAGCTCAAAAATCATGAGAAATACCTTCCTTTTCCTTTTTTTACCAATATTAACTTTTTCTACATAGAAGAATAGCACTATTTAAGAGAGCCAAAAATGAACATTTGTTTTCATGGAATACAAGAGCTGAGACTATTCCACGGATGGCCTAACAATGAAACTGTGTTTGGACATCAGTCACCACCCTTCTCTGCCTTTCCTGTGCCCTCACTCCTCACTTAAAATGAAGTTACTTACTGATCCAATGTGAACCAATGATTAGAAAGCCCTTTGAAAATGCAGCAGCTATATTAAAAACAAAACAAAACAGGGGCACCAGGGTGGCTCAGTCAGTTAAGTGGCCAACTCTTGATTTCGGTTCAGGTCATGATCTCAGATCATGAGATCGAGCCCCACGTAGGGCACCGTGCTCAGCACAGAGTCTGCTTGAGATTCTCTCTCTCCCTCTCCCTCTCCCTTTGCCCCTCCCTCCCGCTTGTGCGTGTGCTCTCTCTCAAATAAATAAAATCTTAAAAAAAAAAAAAAAACGCTAAATAGAAACTAAACAAAACATTAAACCTCCATCATATTTGGGACACAAGAGCTGCACGAGGAAGACAGCCAAATGACATATTCTGGGCATTCTGGGTCATTAGCGCTTCCAAATTTGGAAACTTTAATTAACATTAACTCAGAAGTGTTACACCCAAGCCTCTATGAAAACAGCACTGGGGGGAGGATCTCACTAACCTGGGGAGCACATTTGAAGCACGTACGGCTGGCTATTCCTTCCCCAAAGGTCTCCCAGAATTTCCAGAGCATGTGTATTTTGACAAAATTCCCCAAGTGATTCTAATACATACCTGTTTTTGCCCTCTCTATTCCCCATGTATTTGAAAATTACCACTCTAGAGAACTCTTTTATGTGGGGGACACGTATATGGAAAGGTACTAACATAGAATTATGTTGATTGCCCATAATATGGCAAATACAGTCCTACGCACCTTTACAGGATCCCATTTAATACTCAACAGACTGAGAGTATTATCCTCATGTTGCTGATGAAGAAACTGAGGTTGCAAAGCTAAAATGGCAGACAAAGAATTCAAGCCTGGGCTTAACCCCAAAGCCCGTGCTCTTCCCTCCATACCGTGCTGCTTCAGAGTTACTGTGTGCCTTCTTCTTCCCTCCTCCCCTTCTACTTTTACTGCCTCAATCCACACATTTGCCAGGTGCTGCTCTCTATACACATGAGATTTAAAGATTCAATCACTAGCCCCTACCCTTAAAAAAATGCAACTTCTTAATCACGGAATGTTCGAAAGTACCAGACCATCCATCTTATGGAATGAGAATCATGTCTCACTATATTAACCATAATGGAAAAAGTTTATTTTTACATGACCAGACAAGAATACTAAATCAGCCTCATAAAAATAAACACTAAGAAATATTTGCAGCAAATTTGCAAACCTAAGGAATAAGTATTTCAATTGCTACTTTCACATGACTTGTTATACACTTCCACACTGTTTCTCTATTTGCCCTACCTTGAGTTAATGGCATCTTAGTGTAACTCAGAGATATCAGTAATTTTGACCAGTATGAGTTACTCCTTTCACTTTTCTCAGACACTAAATCTAATATGCACATGTTTGCTTCTAACAAATTATTCAAAACTTACTTTTGCATAAAAATGCCTCTAATATTACCACATAGATTAATTGTAAGTGTCTGTTTCCTTGACCCCATATCCAAGCATAATAATGGAACATTAGGGAATTTGGAGGGGAGGTGTTCTGTTAAAACCAGATGGCCTGTAGATGTCTGTACCTAGGAGACAAGGTCTCACTAACTTGCTTTTATTTGACCTACCTTGTTTTTCTTGCCTCGGGGTTCACTTAGAGCCAATTCATCTTGAAGTAGTTCTACCCTCTTGGCAAGCTGCAGATTTCGAAATGTCAAACTGTCCATTTCCTGCTGTAGTTTTCTCAGTGATTGATCCTTCATTTTCAGTTGTTCCTACATCATAGTGAAAACAGACCATTCCTTATAATTTAGCCTTAAGGTTTCAAATAATGAAATTATTTTTGTTTCACTAAAATATGATCAAACCTCTTGGGAATTCACACTGCATGTTGATCATGCCAGTTCCCATGTTTTCAGCTCTGTTTTGTGACAAAACCATTTTTTTGGGGCAAACAGGTAAATTTAAAAAAGTATATCTACTGAAGTAACAGACATTCATCAACTTAAAGTAAAATATCTACAACTCTGTATTATTCCATAATGTTGTTATATGGGTGTCTGGCAGTGAGGAGGCACAATGCCTGAGGCTACAATTTTATAAACTTGAATTGTGAAAGAGAACCTCCTACTCACTGATGATGCCCTTCAGTAAGAATGGGAAGCAATTTATTGGGATTCATTTTTTTCAATAAATCCTCCCTGAATTTAAGTCAGTCAAAATGAAGTCCTTCCACTATACTTAATTTTACTTTAAAGTATTCTGATTTGTCAAAGATAAAAATCAATATTATCCTAACACGAGAATATTTTTAGATGCTGCATCAATTCACCTTAAAGTTTTAAGTAAAAATAGAAACAAAATCTAAAATCTACACAATGTATCTTCTACTGCCCATTTTGTACCGTTTACACCACAATGAGGTAAGAAAGCGGAAAACTAGAGAAATATTTAATTTAGCTCTATTTTTAAAAAAATATTATTCTCAGGGGCGCCTGGGTAGCGCGGTCATTAAGCGTCTGCCTTCGACTCAGGGCGTGATCCCGGCGTTATGGGATCGAGCCCCACATCAGGCTCCTCCGCTGGAAGCCTGCTTCTTCCTCTCCTACTCCCCCTGCTTGTGTTCCCTCTCTCGCTGGCTGTCTCTGTCAAATAAATAAATAAAATCTTTAAAAAAATATATTATTCTCACTATATTTTACTACGATATTGTGACAACTTTGTGTTCACTGGTAATCAAACACAGATGACCATATCCCACTGTATATTTAAAGAACTGTAGTTACATTACTTTCACTGAAAAACCACTGCAAAGCTAAGACGAGGTCAAGCTTTAATGACAAAGTGATAGAAGTATATTGAAACAGCAACCTAGAAACCAAAGGCTGGTGTCTGCCAGCTACTGACATTATCTGCATGTTGAGAGCAGCCAGAAGGATAGAATAATGTTTCCATTAAGTAGAGAAACATTTTTCTTTTCTATTGTTTTTTAGTAAGCCCTTAATTTTTGCTTGGAGCTTAATGGCAAATATAGACCCAGCCCATATCCAAATTATCCTGTATTTCAAGTTAAAGAAATCCAAATCAATGAATGCTTACTATCTCCAACAACTCACTGAAGAGGCAAACCCAATCTATGTGCCTGCCGTAACAGAAGACATCCCAACCTTCCCATTGAGCAAACCAGCAAATTGCCATTCTTACTTGAACTGTAATGACCACCACAATGAATAGTAAAGCAAAGAGTAATTTCTTTACATCCTCAGAATTCATCACCAACTGACTAATGCTCCTACTCCATTAACCAGTCATTGATTTCAGAAGACAGCTATCTCAACCTCTCTGCAAACTCTAGTTTCTGCAATGGGGACCATGATAATGTTATCTGCCCTCACAGACTTGTGTGAAGATTAACTGACAGAGTGGATGTAATGTGCTTGGCACAATGCCTGACACACAGTGAGAACTGAATAAACAGAACCTGCCGTCACCATCACCAATGTTACCACCATTGCCACCACCACAGAGTTAATCAAACACAACCACAACCAGCATGTGACGCTGTCACACACCCAGAGTGGGCTACTAAGACACACTAAGAAATACCTTTCCCAGTCATAGGTTTTAAACACAGTTAAGAGATAATGATTATTTCTTCAATGATTAAGGCAATAATAACTTGACTAACAAATCCTGGCTACAAAAAAAGCTTATTTTTAATAATCTTGGCTTGGGCTCAGAGAGCTTTGCAAGTATGGGTACAGTGATCTGAGCCGCCTCAGCCAAGTCTGTGCAACAGCACCTGAGTGGGGGACATTCTCAAGACAGAGTTCTCTATGGTAGGGCCCAACACTGGCTAGGTAAAAGGACATATTTCTGGGCTACCTGAGTGGAATCACCCTGGATAGGTCACTGGTTAGGAGCTATTTCAGAAAGAGATAAGAGTAAAGGGAATAGTAATCCCTTTTGTCTCAACAGGGCGCAAGGGAGAAGGTGAAGAATGACAAAGACAGTATATTTAATGGAAACAGGCCAAGAAGAAATCTATATCCTAGAGTTAATTTAATTTATCCAATTAAAAAGATCACTAAGCAAAAAAAAAAAAAAAAATTTATGACATGCCTACCAGAATGAGGTAGAAACAAATTTCCTCATCTCCTATTGTATTTCTCCCCTCAGTAAAGATGCTGATGATAAAAATGTATCACTCAAACAGAGTAGCCTGATTTACACAGGTTATTACTATTAAGTAGCTCAACCCAAAAGCAAGATTAATAGACTAAATGATTCACACTTTCAAATCCATTCATTACGGGACAACCATCTGCTGAATGCTGGGCATATAAATATGAATATGACATAGGCCCCTTCAGAGTGCTGTCTAGTGATGAAGAGAGACAAGAAGCTCCATTAATCCCGATGAATTTAGCTAAAGAGAGGCTATGACGTCTAAGAAAAACGCAGGAGATAAAAATCAAATAGTTCTTTTTTTAGTTTTTAGCTAAAGAAATCAAAGTGCATCACATTCATACCTAAGCAAGTAAGAAAATTAAAAACAAAAAAACTATATTACCTTCACCTATCCCTAGTGAATCAGTGTCATAGTTGGGACTTTAACACAGAAAACCAGCTGAATTCCTTGCTTTGAGTATCACCAAACACTAACTTAACCCTCACAATACACATAACCTGTTTCATACCTTTAAAGCAGCAGAATTCGCCTGTTCATCCACAACACCTTTTTTCAGGACCTGATTCTGAGCCCGAAGCTGAAAACAGTACAAAGCAATAGTTAATTTTTAATATAAAGCAATCACTTGTAGCAAGGAAATCACTTACCATTACTTCATAGGAATGATTACACTGAGTAACCATCTTCTCACATATATAAAAGGATAAAAATATTAGCATGGAAGAGAATAGTAGATACCACCATTCTGCCATTTTTCAGATTAGCACAGAGGCTGAGCTGCCCAATGACATAATGCTAATCAGTGACAGAATCAACACCAAAATCCAGGTCTCTTGACTTCCAACCAGGACATGGTTCTTTCTGTAAAACCAAGTCTCTTCCTTATATAAAAACTAATACAATAAACTAATACTAAATACTAATACAATAAACTAATAAAAACTAATATAATAAATAATAGGGTACCGTGTATGCCATTTTCCTTGAAACCCTGGCACACATTCATTTGTAAAATACATAGAATCAGACTAATTACAAAATAAGAACTCTACAGAGAATCAAAGTGTAGGACATTAAACATACCTAGCAGGACATGGTGCCTAATATTAGTGACACAAATATCATCCCCCACAATAACCTCAGGATGGTAGACTTGCAATAAGACATCAGCTAAGGCAGTGTATGAAAGCAACAAAGAAGCAGACTCAATCCAGAAGCTGGTAGTAGCAGGTAACATTTGAAAACTCATCATATGCCAGGCACTGTCCTAAGTGCTTTCCATGTATTACCTCACTAATCTTCACAATCCTATGAAGTAGGTACTATAATTGTGTCCATTTTACAGATGAGCAAACTGAAGTACAGAGAAGTGAAGTGGCAATGCTGAGATTCAGACCCCAGCAGATTTGACTCCAGAGTCGTAACACCATTAGACAATATTGGCTACTATTGTCTAAAGCTACGTATAAGAGAGAAAAGTAAGCTGGAAAGCTTGGGGAAGTCTTTGAAGAGGCAGGACGTGGGCTTTTTTTTTTTTTTAATTGAGGTATAACTTTGTTTTAAATAAAGTATACACATCAAGAATTCTACAGCTAAATGAATTGTATGTATGTGTGTATATATACACAACCACCACTTGCAGGATTTCGAAAGATAAAATCCACTTCTGTAGGAAGAGGAAAGTTCTCAGCAAGGATAACACTGAGCATGTAAGTATAAATATACAAGTCCTATGTAGCCAAAGCAAAAGGTTTACAGACTCATATTCTGAGGGTTCAGTACAGAGACCATGAAAGACCAGGTTCTTCTCTGAGAAACTGAACAAATAGAATGATTTTATCTGTGAGCTTAAAAAAAATCTACTTCTAATTCTGCATAACTCAGATCTGTCTCCTGAGAACAGAAATGACCCTCCTCTGTGCCAAAAGAATAATATTTAAATACTAAACCTTAAACTGAGTATGTGGAATTCAATAGAAAATTTAGCTAAGAATCTAAGAAAAGCAGGAATACTGCAGGATATTCAATAGCTTGAGCAAAACACAGATTAAAAAATGAGTTTCTTCTATTTTTAGAAAGTTAAAGATAACAGCTCACTATCACAACAGAAAGAAGACCCAAATCTTGCTCTGCCATTTAGTAGACAATTTAAACTTGAAAAATTCACTTAACCATTCTGAGCCTCAGTTATACGGTCTATAAAATGGGTGAATACATCTAACCTATCTTCCTTCTTCTGACATTGTTGTGAGAACCAGATAAGAAACCTATGTCAAAGTACTTTCTAAATGTTAAAGGGCCCCCAAAATGGAAACAGAACTCTTATTACTACACTAGAATCAAAGGGATAATAGATAACATAACTTGCCTGGTGTAAGGCATCGCGCTAAAGGATATGGAGGAGAGAAAGAAGTAAAAGCAGTGGTTTGCCAAGAGCTTAAATTTAAAAGGGACGATACAAGATAACTAGCAGTACTTACTACTACTTAAATTCCCTGCAAGAAGTATTGCAAACTAAGGCCTGTGGGCCATATTGACCTGCTACCTAATTTAAAAAACAATTTTTTTAAAGGATTCATTTATTTGAAGGATGCCTTAAGCATCTGCCTTCAGCTCAGGTCATGATCCCAGGGTCCTAGGATCAAGCCCTGCATTGGGCTCCCTGCTCCAAGGGAAGCCTGCTTCTCCCTCTCCCTCTGTCTGCCACCCCCCCTTGCTTGTGTGTGTGCACTCTCTCTCTCTGTCAAATAAATACCTAAAATTAAAAAAAAAAAAAGATTCATTTATTTGAGAGTGAGTGAGTGGGGGGTGGGAGGAGCAAAGGGAGAGGGATAGAGAATCTCAAGCAAACTCCACGCTGAGCATGGAGCCTGACACAGGGCTCAATCTCACAACCCTGATGATCACAGCCTGAGCTGAGCAAAAACCAACAGTCAGTCGCCACCCAGGCGCCCCTACCTAATTTAAAGTTTTACTAGAACAGAACCACACTCATTTCTCTATTGTCTAGGGTTGCTTTTGACCTACAATGACAGAGACAAGTAGTTGCAAAGAAAATGTACGGCCCTATGCCTTATGTATTTACTAATAGTCTCTTTACAGAAAAAGTTGGGGCACTTCTGCTCTACAAGTTCAGAAAAAAGAAGTACCACTTTAATATTGATTTCCATCACATAGAATTTTCTTTTGCAGCAGGATCACCATACTCTTGGATAATGTGCTACCTAGGTAACAGAATTCAATAAATACTTTCAAATCCACAGAGCCAGAAGACAGCAATACAACTCTGGGCTTCAGGTTTCATTTCATGCCCCTGTCCTAACTTTGGCCTGTGATCTCCTACATCTCTCTTCTTTCTGGGGTATTTAGAAGATCCTAATGACTGCTTCAAGAACTACAGGTGGGGGCGCCTGGGTGGCACAGCAGTTAAGCGTCTGCCTTCGGCTCAGGGCGTGACCCCGGCGTTATGGGATCGAGCCCCACATCAGGCTCCTCCGCTATGAGCCTGCTTCTTCCTCTCCCACTCCCCCTGCTTGTGTTCCCTCTCTCGCTGGCTGTCTCTATCTCTGTCGAATAAATAAATAAAATCTTAAAAAAAAAAAAAAACTACAGGTGAAGCCTGAAATCTACTGAACTGATCGTTTTCTGTAGGACCAGAACCACGACAATTTAAAAAAAAGAACCTTAACTTTCATTTCTAAGACACACTTAAAAGCTACTTAAAGCAAACTGAACAGCCTACTTTGTTAAAAAGCAAAACAAAATTTTTTCTTAAAGATTTTATTTTTAAGTAATCTCTATGCCCAACACGGGGCTCAAACTCACAACCCTGAGATCAAGAGTCCCACAGTCCACCAACCGAGCCCACTAGGCATCCCACAAAACAAAACTCTTAAATTACTGCTGTATAGAATTCAATCTGATTACAACAAAAAATGATTTGGATATTCCTTTGGAAAATACTATTTGCTAAACTGATCA
This sequence comes from Ursus maritimus, assembly GCF_017311325.1. Taxonomy (NCBI): domain Eukaryota; kingdom Metazoa; phylum Chordata; class Mammalia; order Carnivora; family Ursidae; genus Ursus; species Ursus maritimus. The sequence continues at coordinate 69,108,538 of NW_024426774.1, forward strand.
ACAACAAAAACATGGTTTCAATAACACTGCTTCGCAGAAAATGCAGCTCCTTTAGAAATATTTAGCTAATATACTTATGAAGGTAGAAAAGGATGACAATCATAAGCTCAGCACACACCACTGCCATGTTAATTACACTTCCTGGCATGTGGCGTCTCCCTGCATTTCAGCATCACTATGGCCACACTAGTGCATTAGTGAACCAGCAGCTTGTCAAATGCTGATGCTGCTGTGATCAGTCTGGTCTTTTAGGATCCATCTTTCTCCTCACCAGCATTCACCACAGTGGGGAAGCAAATGCACACAGTTTTCTGTTTTAGAAATAGGTACAAGATCACCAGATGGTCACTAATGCCTCCGGGAGATACGTATGGAGGCTCCAATGCATGTGGGCCTAACTAAGAAACAACAGCCCTGAAGTCTTCATTAGGAAAAACTGTCCAGAAAATGATATCGCTCACTTGCAAGCAGCTGTGCACCAAGCTCTTCTATTCCATCCAGTAGAGGAAGAGTAGCTCTGCAGCCCAGCTCTGAAACCCTTAGTCCTTTTAAACCTCATTTTTCATGGTCTTGTAATCTTCTGATTCGCTTTACTTTACTTTGAAAGCACAGCCCTTATTTTGATCAACCAAATCCCAGCTGTTCTTCTAGGAGCTTACTTACTACCTCTGGTCCTACTTTGTCCATGTTTCCTAACCACTCCCTGTGGTCCGCAGGGAGCTTGCCCGTCTGTTTCTTTGGGACCTAACTAGTCAGAAGACATCTCTTATTAAACTGGTCAGCTTTAATTTTACTTTTTAAAGTAGTAAATTTTACATTTACTAATTTATGTTTGACTTCTGTACTCATCTCCCATCTCCCAATAAAACTGCAGCTCATGGTAGAGACTACAGCCTACTTCCTGTATGTCCTGCCTACAGTGAAAGATCAAAACCCTGGATAGAGAAGGCACTCAATAAATGTTTAGTTAACCAGTCAAATTAAATACTGTATATAAAAGGTGTTTGAAGATAATGCATCATACAGCTATAAAGCTTCATTACTCTAACAGTCCCTCTCTGACCTTTCCCCAAGGTTTGCTTCCTTCCTCAATGATAGGATAACTCCAGACACCACTCCCTGGTACTGCAGAGCCTACGGGTAGTTTATCCCCGTCCAGGGGGAGGTACAAGCAAGTAGGTAGAGAGAAAGACCAACTGGTATTTCCAGCACTTTGGAATACTGAAAATGGTGGAAGTGGAAGGAGTTTTAGGGATCATCCAGGCCAGGGACTCTGAAGCTGGGATCTGCAGATGACTTCAGTATTTTGAAGCTTCGAATCAGGGTTTGGGTGAGGCTTAGAAATGGGTTTAGGGTTATATATTGTACACATTACTTTGTAATGAAGAAAAGCTTATATGTTTAATAGTTTGTTTTATAGGGTTGTAAAACTTGTAAAATGTCAAAATGTCCATTGGAGGAAACAGTTATGTAAGAGTGGTTCTAACACAGAAGACTGTTGGGGATAAGATGAGAAAATGTGTCTATGTGATTCATCTCTCTTTTTCCACAAACTCTTCCAACAGTCCGTGATTGAAGGCAGTAAATCTCTAATCTTGGAACCATTATCCCATCATAGATTGTCAAAGCGGCAGGAGAGATCATAGTTGACTTACCACCACTCTCTGTCCCTAGAGCAATAGCTTTGTGATAAGCCTGACTGTTCCAGAACCAGAGTTACGTACAGCGGTCTGCAGAGTGGTCTTTAGCAATTTAGATTCAGGCCTTTTGAGGATTCTTGGTGTCCAGTAGGACCACATAGAGGAATACCTGTAGGCTCTGCAGTACCAGGTAGTAGTGGCTGGAGTTACTCTGTCAATGAGGCAGGAAACATCTTCTTCTCTCAGACCTGCCTCAGACAGAACCCTTTCTCTTGCTCCCATCCAGGGCAACTCCTTAGGACAACACCCTATCCACAGCCCCTGCAGTCTAGCTGCCTCACCAGTGACTGGATGACTAGATCAGTTGGATTAAAGAGGAAGAGTAGGACGGACACCCCCGGCTTTTCTAAGGCCTTACTATTCAAAGTGTGGTCTGCAGACACAGCATCAGCTGGGAGCAGCAGACTCTCAGGTCCCACCCCAGACCTACTGAACCAGAATCTGCAGTTCAACGAGGTCTTCAGGTGAGTCACAGAGACATTCTGTGTCTGTGATGAACTGACCTAGGGGCTAAGCTAGCACTTTCTAACAGGGTAGCCAAAAGCCACCTGTGCCTATTTAAATTCAAATTTAAATAAAATCTAACATTCGGTTCCCTAGTTGCTCTAGCCACACTGGAAGTGTTCAATAGTACCAAACAGTTAGTGGTTTGCTCTGCTGGACAGCATAGATACAGAACACTTTCATTCTCATGGAAAGTTCCATTGAATAGCACTGAACACAATGCTGTTTTCCAATCAAACTTTAGTAGTAAACTCTACACATGGCGGGGGGGAGGAAGGGGGGGCTGATACTAGATTTTAATTCAAACGATACTCATTTTTAATCCAGCTCCTGAGTCAATTTTTCTTACAGGAAGGGGCAATTAATCGGGTTCCACCAAGCTCTGCTATCTAGAAAGCAAAGACACCAAGTCAAAACTGACCCTTCACCAATATGAACAGCTATTTCCTAAGAGTGTAAATCTAAAAAGCTCCCAAAGGCAATCTCCTTCATCACTAAAAGAAGCATCGATTGCTAAGTAAACTGTTAAGAGAAATACTGGATGTCTGACTTTCCCACTTGTTTTTACTGCCTCAAAAAGAGCTTTGAAAAGATTAACTGAGAAAAAGCTATGCCATGAGCAACGGTTCTCAAACTTTTGGCGTGCATCCAAATCACTGCAGAGGTTTGTTACACACAGATTGCTGGGTTTGACCACCAGTTTCAGATTCAGTAGGTCCCAGGTGGGCCTGAGAACATATACTTCTAACTCGTTCCCAGATACAGATGATGCTGATCCAGGAGCCACACTTAGAGAACCACTGACCCAGACACCATGTAAGAACCGATCTACGGTGCAGTAACAGGGGTCCCGATTAGCTTTCCCTCACATCTCAAAGAAGTAGCTTGCATTGCTTACCAATTACCTTCATAAACCTCTGAAAACCAGCTGCATACACCTTTCCCCTCCCCTAAACTTTATTAAACCTGAAGTTTCAAAAGCCTCCAATGACCTCCTAATTGCCCAAACTACTAGGGTCTTAATCTCTACTTTTACTGGCCTGTCCATAACACTTTACATTTTAGCGGTATGTATGCCTCAGAAATTCTCATCTACTTTGGCCTCCCATGATCCATCTTTTATCGAACTAGACTTTCAGTCTCTTAAATGGGAGCTCCTCAGGCCATTTTTTTTTCCTTCTTGGGAGGAAAGAATATTATGACCACCGTTCTTAAGCAAGAAATGGGCTCCTTCCTGGAAAACAGGCTGAGATCTGCACTAAATCAGAACAAGGAGATTCTGCAAATGTCCTTCGTTTAGGGATCATGCTTGTTGCTCTTGATACGTAGCCTCCTTCTAATGTTTATGAGGAACTCTACTGTCTTTGTATACTAAATAAGGAAAAAGACCTAACTGGATTTCAACATCAGCCCACAGTTTCTGCACCAGGGAAGGTAACACAAAGCTAGAGTGCCCCTTCCACAGGCTCAGGGCTGAAGGTAGCATAGATGCTATCTAGAAATCGCTTGGCACTAGAATTGACAGAGAATAAAAAGCACATGAAATCTTTTCACCAATCTCTGTTCTCTTATGTTCTGAAATTTCCATCACATTGCAATTAAAAGGATGAAAAATGATCTAGCCCAATCTGAGATATAAATAACCTCAAGTCTGGCAGACCTCCTAGAGTCTCCTTAGCATCTCCTCCTTCCTTGACACCCTTCCCACAGGTGTTCCCCAAAGAGTCTACCTAAAGTGTTCCACCCTGATTAACTCTTGCAGTTCAAGTACTTGTCTTCACAGGAATTATTGCAAAAGCTCTGGCCTTTGTCCTGACTTTTAGCCAGTCCATCTCCACTAGAAATTTGCAGCAGTTACCCCAACAATACCTCAAGTTACTGTGTGAACAAGATAACTTTAATGTGCCTTGCAACCTTCAAATTCTATAATTGCATCTAACCTTTAATACACCCCTTTGCTCTAAACTGGCTCGCCTTCCCGTCAGTGGCATCCATCAGGGGCAGTCATGTCCCTTCATCTCAGAACTGCACGATAAACTCTTCGGTCTCCCTTCACTCACCACATCCCACAGAATGAATAAGACACAAGGAGGAGTGCCTCATACACTATATTCTTCATAAGTTTAGTGCTACAAAGTGCACACAAAATAGAGGTAACCAGGGGCGTCTGGGTGGCTCAGTGGGCTGAGCGACCGACACTTGGTTTCTGCTCAGGCTGTGATCTCGTGGTCGTGGGATCAAACAGCATGGGGCTCTGCACTCAGTGCAAGCCTGCTTCAGATTCTTGCTCCCTCCACCGGTGCACCTCCCAATTCATACACGCACTCTCTCTCTCTAAAATAAATAAATAAAATCTTTAAAAATAAATTTAAAAAAAAGATGTAAGTAAAAAGGTACTTTAACCCTAAGTCCTAAATCTAGGCCCTCCTCTCCATCTTAACAGTCACTAATTTGAATTAGTTCTGTATTACACTTCCCAAAACTATTCCAAAAGCCTACAGTCTGGTCTTCTTTTCACCAATCTTTCCCAATTTCAATCCATCCTCCACATAGTTACCAGTTCCCCTCCTAAATTAAAAACCTTTGACCTCTATTATTCAAAAAATAAAGTTCAAACTTATTTGACATCCACAACCCTTTATGATGATCAGGTCCAAATCAGCTCTCCAACCTTACTTCACCACTCTCTGCTGTGTACCTTAACGTGCTTTCATGACTGCAAACATGGACTGTTCCCTTCGCCTGGGATGCTACCAACCCCCCCTCTTCCCTATTTCCCAATCTGAGTAACTTCGACTCTCACCCTCCATCTCTTTTGTGTTCCCACAGAACTAACACTCGTCATACTGTATCATAATTATGTACAACGTCTGAACATTCTATTAAAGGATTCTCCTTAAACTGGAACTCTGCCTCACTCAACAGACCCTGGCAGACTGTTCACAGGAGGCACATAATATATGTCTGTTGAACGAAAAAGCATATATATCCAAAAAAATAAAATCTTCCAAAGTTTTTGATACTTTTGGAAGGCCATACAACTATTTCAGCAATGCAGTTACTGCTTAAAACATTTTTAGAACTCTCTTTTGCCATTTGGAATTGCCTTCTGAGATTGTTTATTCTCTGGAGAAGAAAATCAGTCCCCTTACTTTACAGTCATAAAACATTTTCACCCAAAACAGTAGAGCCAACTTTTGAGTATTGACATTCTCCACCCACTCTCCTTCATCATATGGATTTGTTCCAAACAACTTCTGACCCTTTCAAACAAGAAAATATACTCTTTCAAAGGCTGAAAACTTGCCATCCACTGACACTGTGCTACAGGCTCTTAAGACAATTCCAAATGTAAATGCAAGAAGTTTTGCCGATGGTAGCACCGCTGGAATAAGTATTGTATCTCAAAAGGCTCCCATCTGATGGTGAAAAAACGTAAGTGTGTATGTTTAGGCAAAGGTTTTATTTTTCAAACAATAGTTCATTTTACCTTGCTGAATATGTGTTAAGTGAAACCCTAAGGAAAAAATGTGCATCCGTTTCTCCAAATTGTCAAAAGGGGGCTAAGTCTTCCCAATGCTCCCATGATGCCAGATCATTGAAAACTAAGCTTAATGGCTGTTGAATCAACTTCCGAGGATGTGGGATTCTTTTATAACTTCATTAGAATATTCTTAAGGCAGCAACACCTTAGAAGCAGCACCGCCCTTTTCCAAGGAAAGGGTTCCATCATTTAAAGACGGATGCCATAAATATGACAAAGGGGCAGGTTCCTATTTGCTTAATTCAACATGTATTGAGCACCTGGGTGTTCTGCCCCACTCCAGGTGACCGAGGGAAAAGACAGAAAAAAGGACACAGCCCTAGCACTCAAGCTTTCAAAATCATCTCCAGACAACATCTTGCCAACGCACTAAATACATTCGTAACCACCCATCCCCAGTGAAACAGTTTACACGAATGGCTCTCTCTACCCTCCCGAACTGACTGCCTGGGGACACATAAATATCTTTATCCTCATCTCATTCCTGTAAGAAGGAAGAAAGCTTGGTCTTTCCCATCACTGGTCTAGGAAAATTGAGGAAGCAGCAGTGGAGGGGTTGGTCCTTACCCTTCCCTTCCCTTCCCGACCAGCACCAGAGGCAGAAGCTAGGATTCGGACACCCCAGTTCCAAGCCCGCTAGTTTAGTGAGAAGGAGGAATCAAACTCCTGCTCCTTCCCGCAGAACCGCACAGGGACCCAGACACGGCCCGGCCCCATCTCCTGGGAGTTGCAGGTGGAGGCATGGTAATGGTGGACAGAGAAGGCAGAGAGGAGGGGCACGCGAGCGTGCCCCCTTCGCCGTTCCCCTCCGTCCCGACGAGTAGCTGCCAAGGCAACCCGAGGCCGCAGGGCCGGGGACCCCCTACTCCCCGCCCACGATGGGTACCTTCGAGTACTCCTGAGCCAGCTTCTGGTACTTCCCCTGCAACTCTGCCGAGGCCATGGCCTCCCCCGCCCCGTCCGGGCCTGGCTGCCCAGGCCGCTCAGCCCCGCCCCCCGCCCCCAACCCCAGACACGCTCCACGGTTGGGCTCCGCCAGCGCCTGCCCGCTCGGCCACCGCCGCCGCGCCTCCTCCTCCACTTCCGGGTTCGCCCGGTGGGAGGAAGGCGGAGTGGGACCAGGGGCGGGGCGACTACCGGGGGCGGGGCAGCGTCTGGTCGCCACCGCCCCACCCTCCCGCGCCTGAGCACGTCCGTGCGCAGCCTCGCTGGAGCGCCAGGGCTCTGCCTCTGGGACCAGAGGCGCCATCTTGACGCATGGCCCAAGATGGCGACCTAGAATGGGGAAGGAGAGAATCAAGAAAGGAAGAGAATGATGAGAGCCCCCAGAATGGGCGGGGGGCCGGGAGGGGAGGAGAACCGAGGAGAGGGGCGGTGGTTGCAAAGAGCAGAGGACCGGAAGAAGAAATATTCTAAGCGCATCAAGAATTCTGGCGGATCTTCTCTCCCCCTCCCACTGCTGGTTCCCATGGCAACGTCTGGCGTTTGATGGTTATAGTTTTCAGAAGGTACACGGGGAGAAAGACCTTTATATTCCTCTATCTCGTTATCCGGATATGTTAGCACCAGACATGCCCTGCATTGCAAACTCTCAGACCTCCCCCAGATTTATAACGCTTGCTGCTGCCCCCTCCCCTACTCCAGACCATAGAAACCATTGTCTAATATTTTGACATGAAGTTTCTTTGTGTCGATTCTCTACCCACTCTATCCACACACCCCTGCCCCCATACGCATACCACATCAGAGCCTTTTTCAGTGGACTGAGTAAAAAGCCTTTAGGAAATTTCAGGAAATGCCTCCTACCACGCATGCAGATAGGGTGGATGATAACAAATAACTGGAGAATTGAAGCAAAAAATAGTCGGCCTGAGATATTTTATACCGCTTTTCTTGAATTAAAAGCTTCCCTCCATTCAACAAATATTTGTTGAGATTCTATTGTATATTCGCTATTGTTCTAGGTATTGCCTCTATTGCAACATTAAAATGTTCATTGATAGAGTAATGAATAAATAAAATTAGAGTATATGTTTGTCATAAATTACAACACAGCTGTTAAAACTAACGACCTAGATCTCCATGTCTGTATATATCTGTATGTATCAACAGGAAAAAATACGATGTTAGCAAATTGTAGTACACCGTAGGATGAAAAGATACATTTAAAAATAGGAAACATTTACATTGTTCATGAACACGTGAACATGTACGAAAAATAGAAAAACAAGAACTGGACAGATGCACATCAAATTCTGGAGGGTGGTCACCTCTAGTGGGAAAAAGAAAGGGAAATGAAACGGCAGAACAAAGGGCCATAAACTAATTTTTTAAAGCAAATATGACAGGATGTAAACATTACCTACCTACCAGGTACAGGGATCTTAGTTATACCGGCATTTTAGGATTCTTGAAACTTTCCATGATTAAAAAAACTGTGCCAGGGTGCCTGGGTGGCACAGCAGTTAAGCGTCTGCCTTTGGCTCAGGGCGTGATCCCGGCGTTATGGGATCGAGCCCCACATCAGGCTCCTCCGCTATGAGCCTGCTTCTTCCTCTCCCACTCCCCCTGACTGTGTTCCCTCTCTCTCTGGCTGTCTCTATCTCTGTCAATAAATAAATAAAATCTTAAAAAAAAAAACAAAACTGTGCCATCCTAGTTTCTTGTTTGGCTATGAGTAAGCCTTGGATTTTTTAGTGAAAAGCTAAGCCTGTATGTGTTTTTCAGTGATTGTAGTGTATAAGGGGACTACGAACTTTAAAAAATGTTGTTTACATTTTTTAAATTTGCTAATAGCCAAGCCCTACTGTCCAGCAAACTTTCAGAACAATCCTTTTAAATTATTATTATTAGTTTTCCATGACACCACCAAGCGGCAGAATTAAATATTGTTAAGTGCATTTTTCTGGTTTGTAACGTAATGGAATTTTCAATCATTTAAAAATAAAATGTCATTTCAGAAACAACATTCCAAAGAAAGAATGTGCAACTTTGGCTAGAGAACCTGTGTGAGTTCATTTTACTGAATTGGGAAATTTACTTTCCACTGCTTGGTCCAGTTATTCTGTCAGATGTACTGTTTTCAAATCCCAGTTAAGTCTGAATACATTAAAGATTCTCTCCCTCAACACCATTAAGTGAGTGAAAAGATACCATTAAGTGAGTGAAAAGGCAACACCATTAAGTGAGTGGAAGAAGATGCTTACAACATTTATATCCAACAGAGTTCTCTTAGTCTCTTATTCAAATATATAAAGAGCTCTTACAAATCAACAGAGAAAGGCAATCAAAAAGAAAAATACGCAAGAGGCTTCAACAGGCATTTCACAAAAGAAGATATACACACATCCATTAAACATATAAAAGGATGTTCAGTTTCATTAGCAATCAGGAGAAAGTGAAATTAAAATCACAGTGAGACACCATGCACATCCACACAAATAGCTAACGTTAAAAAGATTGAGAAGTGTTAGTGAGGATATGGAACAGGAGAAGATCTTAGAAAATGCTGGTAGGAATATAAACTGGAAAAATCATTTAAGAAAAGATTTTAGTATTATTTACTCACTTGAAAAAGTACATATTCATGATCTACCAATTCTACTCTTAGGTATACACTAAAAAAAAAAAAAAAAAAAAGACAGTGTGCATGTATTCACCAAGAATATTCATACCACTATTATTCATAAGAGCCAAAAAAAATCTATCAACAGAATAGATAAATGATTGTATATTCGTATTATGGAATACTAAACAGCAATTTAAAAAAAAACTGAACTATAGCTACAGCTAACTACTGGATGAATATCAAAATATAATCCAGAATGAAAGCCAGATCCGCCCCCCAAAAAATTATATTGTACAACTTCATTTACATAATGTTAAAAAATGGCAGAATTCAATTACAAGGTTCAGGGATGTATGCTGGGGTAATGTAACTAGAAAGAAAAATAAGGAAGTGATAACCACAAAAGTGAGAAATCTGACTCTAAGGGAGCATGACATGGACTTTGGGGGTGATGGCACGGTTGTTTCTGTGTTAACTTGGTGATAACTCCTCATCAGGTACATTTTTGTTTGTGTATTTTTTCTATGAGTGTTCCATTTCACAATAGCACATTTTTCTTTTTTAAATCTCAATTATCTCATACGCTTGCTAGCAATAGTTCCCAACCTGTAAAGATAACATACTTATGGGGGGTGTGTAAATGAAGGTTGCTTGGAATTACTGTAAATATGCAAGTGTTATGATGATCATTAAATTATTTAAAAACGTAATTGTTTTAGGATTTTTTTCAGTTGCAGGTGTGAGAAATCGAACTCAAACTAGCTTAGACCCAAAGGGGGAATTTACTAGAAAGGTATGTGAATAGCTCACAGAACAACAGGGAAAAGAGGAGCACAGGATCTCAAGTACAACTTAGACCAGGGATCTGTTTTTGCAACTCTCACACTCTCAACATGTACTCCTTCCCCATATTTTCCTTTACTTCTGTGAGCTACCAAAACCAAGTGGCCCACTGGTCCTAAGGCTCCCATCTCACAACTCTGCCTCCCAAGAGAAACTAGGCTGTTTAGTTCCAGTTTGAAAAATCCTAGGGAAGGTCTCTGACAGCTTGGGTGAGATGCCCATCCTTGGTTCCATCAGCTCTGACCTGAATTCTCAGTCACATAGGATGGACAGGTCAGCCGGGAAACCCCCTAGGCCCTGACCAAACCTAGACACTAGATCACTCTTTCCCCAAATGAAGACTTCTATGACAGATGCCACCAGGGTAAGCAAGGGACACATGACTACAGAGACCAGTAAGGGCCAGAAAGCAACACTGGGGACCCCTTGATGCTGATCCAAGGTCCCTTGCCCCACCCTCAAGGGCATAGTGTGCTCTCCGCACACCCAGAAGCCATCTTGGGAGGTGAGAGAGAGGGGCCAAAACTTAGAATAAATGAGTATTTCCTAAAAGGGGGGACTATTGTAAACCTAAATAAACAAACAAACAAACAAACTAAACAACAGTTTTGACTGAAGAGACTGGGAAATTACTAACTGATGAAATAGGCTTTCCCCTTCCAATGCAGAGGAGATTGTGAGAAGAACAGATCTGCCATAGAGAAAGGATAGGCTCCATTTTCTCTGCATATCTAAGCATACCATGAGTCAGTTATGGTCACATAGCATAAGCAAGAAAAAGTTTTGGTTTGTGCTATTCAAACTCCATCCTGAACAATAAAAGATCTGACTTAAAACAAGACTTGGGACTTCATTATACATCATGAAAGGATAATGATGGAGAACAAAGATGTTGGCCCTTAGTTCAATGTTGATGAATAAACAATTATATATTAAATAAGGGGTCTTTAAAGAAACACACCTAAAATAAAGTTATTGATTCATTGATGAAAGTGTTGTGACCAGATTCTTGCAAGAACCTAAGCCTGTATTTTCTAACCTCGTTAATTGCTAATTCAGTGTGTATGGCAATTTGAGAACATAACTATTGCCAAGTAAGGGGAATCAAATGTAATGTATATAGAATGAGAACAACGTGGAACTTCCCTTGGTCACACAGTGACCAATTATGCCATGGGGTTACTTAGAAGATATTGTCAATCTCTAGGTGCACATTATTTCTTGGTGCAATAGAGTCATATGTTTTCCATCTTAGCATATATCTGAAAATCAAGAGCTTCTTTCAATCTTCAAAGCTCTATCTTTTGAAATCATACATTTTACTTCATAATAACCTGCTGTATGTAGCAGCTCCTACAGTGACATTGGAAGACCAGCTAGCCCCACCTGCATCTCCCCACACAGGCATTAAGATAAGTAACAATTTTCTCTGGTCTAGTTTCACAATCCCCATGGCTGGTCACCACACCTGACTACTGAGATAATAGACAAAAAACAGAGTTTGCATGAGTGGATATAAGGAAAGGACTAAAGAAGGCAAACTTTGGGTCTTTTTTTATGGCATATTGTCCTTGTGTTACTTATATTTTTAACCCAGGGGGGAAATGTATATCACTGTACAGTAAAATTAGAGAAGGGGTGGAGGGAAGGGGAAGAAAGAAAAGAACTTTCCTCTACTTGATTTTCTTTTGAGCAGTTAGCTCCAAAGTTCAGGTTTTGTAACGAGTGCTCAGTGAGGCAAAATCTGAACAGAATCTGATGATTTGCAACTTTGAGGAGATCTACTAAAAATAGGAATTCTGGACTTTGTAGTTTTGCAACTCCTTTCTTTGGCTATGCCCTAATGCTTTGCCTCCCTCAGTCACAGCAAGACAGAAGAATGACAGAATAAACACATGGCTTGTCCAAAGTCACATGGCAAACACTGGCAGAATCATAACCAGAACCCAGGTCCCTTGTCTCTACTACAGGCTGTATTTTCTGTAAGCTAGGTTAAGTGCCCACATGTAAGAAACCTTTTGCTATTTAACTTAAAGAATCAGAAGGTGAACAATGAGATACCACCTCATACCAGTCAGAATGGGTAAAATTAATCAGTCAGGAAATGACAGATGTTGATGAGGATGCAGAGAAAGAGGAACCCTCTTACACTGCTGGTGGGAATGAAAGCTGGTGCAGCCACTCTGGAAAACAGTATGGAGGTTCCTCAAAAAGTTGAAAATAGAGCTACCGTATGACCCAGGAATTGCACTACTAGGGATTTACACCAAAGATGAAAATGGAGCAATCCAAAGAAGCACCTGCACCCCAGTGTTTATAGTAGCAATGTCCACAATAGCCAAACTATGGAAAAAGCCCAGATGTCCATCAACAGATGAATGTATAAAAAAGATGTGGTATATGTATATACAATGGAATACTACTCAGTGATAAAAAAAAAAAAGGAAGGAAGGAAGGAAGGAAGGAAGGAAGGAAGGAAGGAAGGTCTTGCCATTTGCAACAACACGGATGGAATTAAAGGATATTATGCTGAGCGAAATAAGTCTATCAGAGAAAGACAATTATCATATGCTCTCACTCATATGTGGAATTTAAGAAACAAAACCAAGGATCATCAGGGAAGAGAGGAAAAAATAAAACAAGATGAAATCAGAGAGGGAGAAAAACCGTAAGAGAATCTTAGGAAACAAACTGAAGGTTGCTGGAGGGGATGTGGGTAGGAGGATGGGATAACTGGGTGATGGGCATTAAGGAGGGCACGTGATATAATGAGCACTGGATATTATATAAGACTGATGAATCACTGACCTCTACCTCTGAAACCAATAATATATTTTATGTTAATCAATTGAATTTAAACTTTTAAAAAATTAAACTAATAAAATAAAATAAAATGAAAAGAATCAGAAGGTGAATGAGTCCTAGATTAGGGGTGAGGATGCCAAAAGGTGTGTTATACATCTTGGTATTTATTTTGGACTTGTACCTTCATGGAATATATACCATTGGAGCTATTTAAAACAAAGGGGCAGGGGCTGGTCTAAGAATTCAGGGGTTTCTCACATAATCCAAGGGCAAAGTCTGGGGGCAAGGAAGTGCGGGTGGGAAGCAGCAACAGAAATATTTTACTGCTCATGCCTTACTTTACCACTGCTCCCCTGTGTCTTCGCTTCATTATTGTTTTTTCCCTTCTCTTAAGACTGGTTTTCTCTGCCTCCCTGTCTTATAGGAGGAAATAGTCATGAACAGCACCCAGGTTTCTATAAATTAACCTATTACATCTTTTTTAAGTTTGTAACTTGTCATTATGGACAGTTTTTAAAACACATACAAAAGAAGAGAGAATAATATAATGAGCCCCCATGTACCCATAACCTAGCTTTGACAATGATCAACTCTGACCTACAACCCCATCCGTGTTCTCCCACCCCACTTGATTAATTTGAAACAAATCCCATATGTCGTATTATTATTATTTTTTAAAAGATTTGTTTATTTATTTGAGAGAGAGAGCATGAACAGGAGGGGCAGATGAAGAGGGAGAGAGACTCTCAAGCAGACCCAATGCTGAGTACAGAGCCCAACACAGGGCTCGATTTCAAGACCCTGAGATAGGACTTGAGCTGAAATCAAGAGGGAGATGGGGAAGCAGGAAGCCCAAAAAGGGGCTGGATCCCTCAATCCCAGGACCCTGAAGTCTTGACCTGAGCTTAAGGCAAAGGCTTAACAGACTGAGCAACCCAGGTGCCCTCATATTGTAACTTTTTATTTACTCTTCTGGCAAGAGAGTTTTCAAATTCAAATACATATCTTTGTAAATTGAAGTCTAGTTGACACAATGTTATATTAGTTTCAGGTGTACAACATTGTGATTCAGCAAGTCTATCCATCATGCTGTGCTCCCCACAAGTGTGGCTATCATCTCCTAATGTCCTTTTTCTGGTCCTCTTGACTGTAACATTTTCTCGGACTTTCCTTGTTTTCGGTGACCTACACAGTTTAGAGGAGTACTGGTCAAGTGTTTTGTCAAGTGTGCCTCAGTTGGGATTTGTCTAATGTTTTCTCATGATTAGACTGGGGTTAGATTTTTGGAAAGAAGATCAAAGAGGTAAGGTGCCATTCTTAACGTACCATATATCACATCAAGGGCAATATGAGCAACATGTTAATCTTGATCCTTTTGATAATGTACTAGATGCTAATCTTGATAATCTTAGACTTTGGTGTTAAAGAGTTGCATTTGCTTAAATGTGGAGCCTTTTCTTTCTCCATGCTTCTGCCTTTACATTCTGATTTTGCTCTCTCTCTGGAGTGTTGGCCCATACAATGGCTATAAAACAAAAGATGTATTTTGAGGAACAATGGATGATTAAAACCAGAAATGGGAGGACAGGATGCACTGGATTTTTTTTTTTTTTTAATTCTATGCCCAATATGGGGTTTGAACTCTTGACCCTGAGATCAAGAGTCACATGCTCTACCAACTGAGCCAGCCAGGTACCTCATGTACTAGCTTTGAAGTTTGGCTCTTTTGGCAAGGGGAGGTAGAAGACGTGGAAAGTAAAGATTTAACTTTCACATTTCTGAAAGTCCACTCCTGAATTCTGCAGTATGGGCATCCTCACTGTGTGTGTGTGTGTGTGTGTGTGTGTAGTAGAACATGCATAAGGTAAAATTTACCATTTTAACCATTTTTCAGGTGCACATTCAGTGGCATTAAATACACTCATATTTTTCTGCAACCATCATCACCACCCATCTCCAGAACGTCACTATCTTTCCAAACTGAAACTCCATATTGTTAAACCCTAACTCCACATTCCCCTCTCCCCCAGCCCCTGGCAACCACCGGTCTATTTTCTTTTTGTATGAATTTGACTACTCTAGTATCTCGTATAAATGGAATTCTACAGTCTGTCCTTTTTTGTCTGGCTTATTTTACTTAGCATATGATCTTCATGTTTCATCCACTTGGTAGCATGTGTCAGAATTTCAATCCATTTTAAGGCTGAATAATACACCACACCATACTTATCCATTCATGCATAAATAAACATTTTTTTAAATAACAGCCACCCTAATGGGTAGGAAGCAGTATCTCATGTGGTTTTGATATGCATTTTCCTAAAGATAATGATGTTGAACATCCTTTCATGTGCTTATTGATGTCCTAAATTTTTAAAGATGCTTTACCTTTGCCCATTGTTTATTTGCATACTCTACTGCAAATTTCACCCTCTTATTCCTTGCCAGTGTCACTCAGAGGGGTAGAGCTCTATAAATAGGACCAATCAGCAGGCCTCCGCTAAAGCAACCGGTCTACCTAAAAATGGCCTCCAAACTGTCCTCCCTGACTCTAGGCCACCCTTCTTATTGCCACAGATTGCTAGCTTCATAGCAATAGGAACAGTTTCCTATTCCCATAGGAAAACACCTGAATCCTTGGACCCTACCCACCTTTCCCACACTCTGCTTCACTGCTTGTGATTTTGAACCAGCCTCCCCAGTATCCTCCTGTCTGTGTGTGCACCCCTCCTCTTACTCTAAATGGCTTCCCTGCTCCCCACCATCGGGACAAATGCTTCACAACATTAACTCCTTCTCCTCTTTCTTAATTATCCTTTTTAAATCCTTTAGCATCTTAAAAATCTGGACCACTATTGGCATTTGTTTTCTTTTTCTTTTTCTTTTTTTTTTAAGTGGGTATTTTACTTATTTGTACTTAAACCTATAAACCAACCAGCCAAACTGGTACTGTTACCATGATAAATTAAAATACAAAATATCTTCCTACAAATACTAGAATACTGAATAAATTAGGAGTTGTAGTAAAAGAGCACAAGGGGCAGAGGAAATCAGTGAAGCACAGTATAGCTTAACCCTTCACGGTAACAACTGAGGTTATTAACAAGTAAAGCCTCACAATGTCAGAAAATGCAAATAATCCTTCAGTACATGTCTTGTATTTTTACTTCCTGTTCTTGAGGTTAGATTCTGGAGCCTAAAGATATCCAAATTAGTATTATATCTAGTTATCTATAGCCAGAAACATCTTTTATCATGGTGCCCATAGCAGCCAATGCTAATGAAACCTCTTTGATTAGACTCCAATCTTACCTCCTCATTTGACAAAATAAGCATAGTGAGAAACAGAATATCAAAGCAGAGACACAGGACCCTAGAAGACAAATCCTAGGAGAAGTAATACAGCACTGCCCAAATTGAGATTAAATACTATACTCATTGTCACATATCTTCAGGCTGTATGTTCACAGAATAAATCCATTATTTGCTGGATACTAAAATACTTATCAGCTTGCTGCACTACACTATGGTTTTTCCCAGCAGTTTCTAAGATGGACTCCAAATCGCAGACAAAATTTTGCCGAAACTAGATCTGGGGCTACACAGATTCCTCTCCACAGTTGTGGAGCTAATTGTTTAAGGCTTGGTTATTCCAGGCTTGGGGGCACCAGGTCTGGCTGTTCCAGGAATGGTCGCTCCAATTGGGGTTATTCCAGGTCTGGTTGCTCCATATTGGATGATTTCCAGAAGGTTCATCAGCTATCCCTGGTGATAGGAAGAGAAGCCTGGGTTTTCAGTAGTTGCTGAGCTGTTCTGAGTCACACTGTTGCTATTCTCTGGCCAGTTGCTGTTCTGCCCCCTCTTACATTTCATTCTCTGGTTCTGGAACCAGGTCTTAACCTGCTTATAGCTAAGGTTCAGAATGTTGGAATGTTTTTGCATCTGTAGGAGACTGAGGTGTTTCTGTCTCTAAAATTTATCATTGAGTACACATAGTGGGGTCTGAGAAAACACGGTTCTGATCTTCTGTTTCTTCCCCTGGGCTGGATCTTCCTTCTTCACTGTGCTCTCCTCTATAGAAGCGGGTCATAGTTTTACTCTGGGACTGGTGAAAGAATCAGGGCTGTCCTGAATAAGCAGATCCACTGAGGAAAGAAGAGGAGAGATTGTCTCCATGTGGGGTATCTCCGCAGATGACATTTGCAAAGATGCATAATTTTCTTCAACCCCATAAATCTCAGGCATTGGGCAAGAGTCCCTAGAACTGGGTGCTTCGGGGCCAGGCAGGCATTAGGGCCGAGCTGGATCCACACTCATGATACTGAGTTGTGGGTAGAGGGAAAAAAACAAACAAAGAAAGAGCAAGATTGTAAGAAAGGTCCAGGTTTATGTATCTAGGTGGAAGAGCTTAGAGAAATATGAAGATCTCCAGATGTAAGAGTATCAGAAAGATGGGGGGGGGGTCCCTAGGTGGCTCAGTCAGTTAGGTGTCTGACTCTTGATCTCAGCTCAGGTCTTGATCTTGAGGTAGTGAGTTCAGGCCCCATGTTGGGCTCCATGATGGGCATGGAGCCTACTTAAAAAAAAAAAAAAAAAAGAACATCAGCAAGATGGGTTAAGTGGGTCACTACCACAATAGCAAGAGCCAACCAGCCCAATCCAGCAAAAGCTCAGCATTTATTTTCTTTATATTATTACTATATCAAGTATTAAGACATGTGCCCTCAACTATACTGCAAAACTTTAATACAAGAACCGTATCTTATTCAGCCTTTCACACTCAGTGATGGCTGGGAATACACACACATTCAGATTAGCCCCAGATGTGCCTGCAGCACCTGCAGGGGCCTGCAGGGCAGTCCATCACCAGAAGGAAAGCAGTGCCATCAAACTCCTACAAACACAAAGCGTTTCTTTACTTTCCCCATTGTGTGTCTCCCAGTTAGACTTTGCCTTGGGTAGGTTTCCAGTTTTGCCCTCCCACTCTGGGATGTCTTCCTCTCCTCTCCTTTCTCCACTGCCCCTCCTCCATGTTGCCACATGCTCCCCTCTGCACCACTCTTGGTTCCATTACAGAGGCCCATCCTCCTGGGGCAAGCACTCCGTTCCATGAGCTCCGTGGAGTCTTTGGCCTGTCAGATTCTTCAGAGCGGTGCACATACAAGGCAATCTATTTTTTCTTTTATTTAAGAAAAAATTTGCTAACGTTGACTGTATCCCAAAACATAACTTTAGTGCTTGTCAGGCTACCAAGTCTCTGTCTTTTTACTTTTGCTTGCCAAGAACTCCCCCTCTCCACCAATGGCCCAGAAAAAAAGTCCTGACTTGCCACATACATAGTACATATATTTATATAGCCCTGCATTTCAAAAAAGAAGATTGTTATTCACTATTTCCTTTCCAAGCCAATCCATTAGCAGGACCCAAATTTCTCCACTATCCCATCTCTTGTCTGGATGCCTGAAAAAGCCTGCCAGCTGGTCTCCCTGCTTCCATTCTTACCCAACTACGATCTTTTCTCCACACAGCACCCAGAGTGATCTTTTTTTTTTTTTTAAGTAGGCTCAATGCAGGGTTTGAACCCCTGACCCTGAGATCAAGACCCAAGCTGAGATCAAGAGTCAAACTCTTAACTGATTTAACTGTGTAACCCAGGCACCCCCAGAGTAATCTTTTAAAACATACCACTCTTCTTAAAACCCTCATGATTCCCCAGAGCATGTAGGACAAAATTCAGATTCTTTACCATGCTAATAAGCCTTTCTGTGATCTTGTTCCTGTGACCTCCCAACTTCATGTAACAGTTATCCATTGCTGCATAACAAAACAGCCCAAAACTTGGTGACTTTAAACAGTAATGCTTTATTATTTCTCATGATTCTGTAAGTTTTTCTGCTGGTCTCTCCTAAGACCACTCATACAGCTGCAGTCATCTTGACGGTGCAGTGGTGGACAGAGGGTCCAAATGCCTCATTTGTCTGTCAGGCAGTTGGTGTTCACTATTGATTGGGCTCCTCAGTTCTTCTCCATGTGGCCTCTTGGTAAGCTAGTAAGCTTAGTGAGCTTCTCTGCAGCACAGAGAGGTTCCAAAAG
This sequence comes from Ursus maritimus, assembly GCF_017311325.1. Classification (NCBI taxonomy): domain Eukaryota; kingdom Metazoa; phylum Chordata; class Mammalia; order Carnivora; family Ursidae; genus Ursus; species Ursus maritimus. The sequence continues at coordinate 69,127,595 of NW_024426774.1, forward strand.
AGTGATGGCAAAATCTCAAGGGTCCTCAAGGTCCAGGCTCTGGAATTTGTACCTTACTTCTGCCATATTCTATAGATCAAAGCAAGTCAGGGTGCCTGGGTGGCTCATTTGGTTGAGTGTACAACTTGTGATTTTGCTCAGGTCATGATCTCATGGTGTGGAATCAACCCCACATCAGCCTCCATGCTCAGCAGGAAGTCTGCTTGAGACACTCTCTCTCTCTTCCTCTCCTTCTGCCCCTCCCCCCCCCATATGTACTCTGGCACTCTCTCTCTCTCTCAAATAAATAAACAAATCTTAAAACAAAACAACCAAGTCACACAGCCAGAGCAGACTCATGGAGTGAAGAAAGACACACTACCTCTTGAGGGAAGGAGAAGGAACATTCATTGCAAAGCGATGTGGACAAAGGGAAGCCTGATCCACTGGGGTCCAGTATTAGAACAATCTATTACCCCTCATCTTCTAGACTGCTCTTCTTCCTGTTTCTCAAAACATGCCAATCTTCAGAAACTTTGTACTTGTTTTTCTCCAGTGACATGCCAGAATTTCTCTGTAGGAAGAATGTAGGAGGACAGATGTGGTTGAAAGAGGGAACTGGATAGGAGACTTATTTAAAGTTGAATTTGGACGGTGAACACACTGTACTTTTGGGGATGGTTTGAGTGTGCTAGCTCCCAACCCCCAGCAGCTCTTCCTTGGTGTTATTGCTCATTATAGTCAGCCAGCCTTTCTCAGATCTGGACGTGGTTGCCTCTCAGGTCTCAGCCCACACATCACCACTTCAGAGAGATCTTCTCTGACCATCTACTAAAATACCTCCCTCCAGCTCTCTCTGCTCTATTGTTGCATTTTCTTTATAATATTAACTGCTACCTGAAATCACTGGAGGCAAATCAGCAGCTTTTATGAAATCCACCTTGCATTTCACCTTGTAGGACTCCACGTACTTTCTCTAGCAGACCTCTAGGGGTGCTGTCTGTGGAGAACTAGTTGCAGTATCTCTCAACAACCCTGCACTAGACAGAATAAAAACCTCCCAGATATGTCCACATTCTAGTCTGTAGCACCTATGTACATGCAGGTTACATGGCAAAGGAGAACTAAGGCTGCTAATCAGCTAGCCAAAGAGAGAACCAGAGAGATGGCAGTGTGACAAGGCATCAGCCCAACACGGCTGGCTTTGCAGATGGAGGAAGGAGGCCACAAACCAGAAAATGCAGGAGCCCTCTAGAAGCTGGAGGAAGGAAAAAAAGGATTCTCCCTACGGCCTCCAAAAGGAAGACAGCCCTGCCAACACATTGATTTTAGTTCAGTGAGACCCCTTTCTGACATTTGACCTCCAGAACTGTGACATAATAACTTTGAGTTATTTCATTTTATTTCAAAAGATTTTATTCATTTATTTGAGAGACAGAGAGAAAGAGAGTACAAGGGGGAAGGAGCAGAGGGAGAGGGAGAATCAGACTCCCTGCTGAGTAGGGAGCCCGACATGGACCCCAGGATCCCAGGACCATGACCTGAAACGAAGGCAGATGCTTAACACACTGAGCCATCCAAGCGCCCCAAATTTGTATTATTTTAAACCACTAATAATTTGTCACACCAGTAACAGGAAATTATAACCCCCATTGCCGAGATATGGACATAACTCCTAATGCTACACTTAGCTCCTTTCTTCTACTGTGTCCTGAGGCCATTGAAAATCCCGGGCTCAGAGTATCGTCCCAGCCACATTTTTCCAAGTTCTCAGGCACATGCTGTATATTACAAAGGCTACACTGCAGTATTGCCATGTGTAAAACTGTGGTGTGCTGGAGCCGACTCATGCTAACTTGTCAGGGCCAACGGTCAAATTTTCAGAAATTGTGCAAGCCAGTTATTAAATACAACCATTATTAGAAATTAAATTATATAAACATATAATTAAATAAGTTACATTACGAAGATAAATACTTAAAACTCATCACTTCTTTATTTCACTATATTAAAGTTAACTATTACCTGTGCTCTTGAAGTTATTTACTTTTATTGTATCTGTATGATGAAGTTACTATATAATGGTGTGCTACACACAGGTTTGTAATTCTGCATTCGGCAACGTGATGTTGGTAGCTTGATACAGTTTATGCTGGGATATAGGCAGATACTACTGATCTGGGCTTCCCCCAACACCAAAACCAGTTACATTTGCCACATGTGTATAAGGGCAAGTGGTATCTGATTTTGGAGTGTTGCCTACGACTTCAGTGTGTTCTTTGTGTGTCTCGTAACAAAGGCCATGAACATCTGTGCAAGGCAAGTCCCAGGAACCACTGAGGCAAAATTCATCTGCGAGGCCCCTTGAGGCCTCACAGTGTCTGGTCTAATTCAGCTTTGTTTTCCTGAAGGAGTGAGTGCTCAATAAATGTCAACTGAATAAAGAGATGAATCTGTGGTTTCTTCGAGGTTAAAAGTGAAATGTAGGGGCGCCTGGGTGATTTAGTCAGTCAAACATTCAACTCTTCATTTTGGCTCAGATCATGATCTCAGGATCCTGCGATCAGTCCCCACCCCCCAGCAAGCCCGGCATAGGGCTCAGGTGCTCAGCGGTGGAGTCTGCTTGAGATTCTCTCTCTCCCTTTGCCCCTCCCCCACTCACACTCTGTCTTTCTCTCTCTCTCTCAAATAAATAAATAAATCTTTAAAAAGAAAAAAAAAAAGTGAAACCTAACCTGAATAAGGCTCTTTGGGTTACACAATGACTAGCACTCTTATTTTCTCTGTAACTAATTATTTTGAAAATGAGTGAAATTTCATTATTACTTCATTAAATCAATAGGAAATGTTCCATAAATGTTAGTAACTATTATCATTACAATTATTACTCTTTTTTTTAAAAGATGTATTTATTTATTTTAGAAAGAGAGCGTACACACACGCAAGTGAGGGGAGGGACAGAGGGAGAGAGAGAGAGGGAGAGACAATCCTCTAACAGACTCCACGCTCTGTGGGAAGCCCGACATGGGGCTGGATCTCAGAAGCCTGAGAACATAACCTGTGTGGAAACCGAGAGTCAGCCGCTTAACCCACTAGCTGCCCAGGCACCCCAACAATTATTAGTCCTTAGCTCACAATCTCTCCAGGTCCATTGACATGTCAGTGCTCCTCTATATTACGCATCTTTTTCTTCAAGCAAAGTGAGGGAATTCTTATATTTATGCTTTGAGTAATACTTGACTGGGAGAGCTTTTCTTGTCGGAGCCTTCTTTTTTTTTTTTTTTTTTTTTTTTTTTTTTTTTTTGTCGGAGCCTTCTTAAAAGTTTCTTACAACACATAAGCCAAACTAAAAATTTTCATTAGCAAATTAAAGACAAATAGTTAAGTATATTTCCTGCCTGTCCTTTACAACCATGAGAGAAGGTTGCGAAAGAAAGTTTCCTTTTTGCCAAAGAATCCCATGTGATAAAATGTGGAGAGTTGACAGAATTTTTTAAAAACCAACATTTTGCAATTCCTAACACAAATACAAGGTAAAGAGCATTCAAAACCATTAGATGAAGGGTTGCTGTGGGAAGTTGACACTGGGGGGATCAGGCTGCCACCCCCTGGGTCCACTGATCAGTCTCAGTGTCTGAATTAAGAGTGAAGTAACCGTGTCACTTTGGTCCCTTCCAACGAGAGGTAGGATGAAGTCTGAAATCAAACTTCTAGTTTATAGGCAATGCAGGGGCGAGAGGGACAAGTTAGGTGACACCTCAGGGAAGCTGCTGGCCATATGCAGAATGCAGACTACCAGACAGTGGTAAAGAGGGTGTGCTCAGGAGAAGAGACCCAGGGTTCCCTTACAAAGTTAAACATACACACTCACTGTGACAAGTTATTCTACTCCGGGGTATTTACTCAAGAGAAATGAAAACATATGTCCACCGAAAGATTCATACAAAAATATTCATAGCAGCTTTTTTTCCCCCAGTAGCCCAGATTGGAAACTATGCCGATGTCCAGCAACAGGAAGGTACACAGGCAGATTGTGGTACAGGCAGATGACGGAATATAACTCACAATAAAAGGAACACGCAACAACAGGGATGAGCCCCCAAAATATTATGCTGAGGGCAAGTAGCTACACACGACAAGGAACAGGCAAAACTCATCCATGGTGAGAGAAGTCAGAGCAGTGGCTGGGGGCAAAGAGAGAGCTGTCTGTGGAGGTACAGGAGGGAACTTTCTGAGATAAGGGAAACGTTCTCTATCTCAATAAGGATGTGGGCTACCAGGTGTACGCATTTATCCAAACTCTCCAAACTGTGTGCTTAATACCTGTGCAGTTCTCTCTGTATCGAGAGAAGTTAATTAAGAAGTGAAGGAGATTGAGAGAAGGAGAAATGGAGAGAGAAACAGAAAGAGAGAGAGAGAACCAAACAACAAATGCAATGTGTGGACATCTTGGATTCACAAACTATTGCAAAAAGACAGTTTTATATCCAAGGAAGCTTGAATGTGGGCTGTATGGGCATGTAGATGACTCCAAAGGATTATGAATTTGTAGATGTAAAAATGGCAAGTGGTTATGTAAGAAAATGCCCAGTTTTTAGAAATGCATACTGAAATATTCAGGGTAAAGTAATATGATGTCTGGGTTTTAATATTTAAGGGGGAAAAGTAACTAAAAACATTTAGTGGGATATAAAAAGTGAGCATGACAAAATCTTGGTAGCTCTGGAACCTGGGTAGTGACTATATGGGGATTTATCGTTCTACTTTTTGGTATATTTCAATTTTTGTAATAAAAAATTGAACTGTTCTAAGTCAACAGAGAATATAATACCCACAATGTAAAAGCAGAAAGTATATGGAAGCTCTCAAAATTATATTCTCTTTTCTTATCAGACCCAAGATCAATTTTCCCTCTTTTCTGCCTTGGCAGATTTTTTGCTTTGATTAAAATTCACACCTTCCAAGATCACAAGTATGAATGGATTATATTAATCACATTTATTTCATATTTCAATCAGTAAATAGTTATTGAGAAATAACATTAATATGCCCTACTTGAGAACGTTCCAAAAACAGCACCTACACCCAGTTATTCTATCCAGGGAAGGAGTCACTTCGGGAGATTTCTTCCTGCCTGGCATAATCGAATGTCACCACCAGGGGGCGCGTCCTCACCGAATTTGCTTCAGGAAAGATAAAATCAGACTAACAGTCTGGAGGAGCTGGTTACCAGTCTCCTGGCACGCCCATGACCATGTAATTGTTTAGGCATGTCTCTGGTGACCTCATCCCACTACACTTGAGCCTTTTTGAGGAAACAATTAGCCTGTTCGAACAGAACAGGTAAGGCAAATTAGTAACTGGAAAATTACTAAGTCGTTCTACAGGACGTGTTGGGACATCTTGTACTCCCTTGACGCTTAGAGTTAGGGTGTGGACCCTTCTTCCTCACTTGATGGCTGGGAAAGGAGACAAGCCACCCCTCTCCCCACAGGGCAGCCCCTTCGTTGTCCTGGGGAGGCTGGGCAGCAGAGCAGAAGTGGAGCTGGTCTTTGTGGACAAGGGCTTCACTGGGACAGACGAGTCTCCCTCCACCCCTCCCTGCTCCCGGGCTCTGAGGCCACCAGCATACAGCCTTCAGAAGCTCTGTGTGGGGAAGACCCCAGGCTGGGAACTGCCCTAAACTGCCATGTACTCTAGAAACCCTGGGAGCCGATTCTCCCGGGCTCTCGGTTCTGTGTGGCCATTTGCTGAGACACCAGTGGGTTCTAGGCCACTTCACTTATATTTGGAATCTAAAAAGCAGACAACAAACAAAACACGGAACTCATAGAAAAAGAGATCAGCTTTGTGGCTAACCCAGGGGCAGGGGGAGGTGGTATTTGGAGAAGGCGGTAAAAAGGCACAAACTTGCAGTCATAAGATAAATAAGGACCAGGGATAAAATGTACGGCTAACACTGTTGTGTACGTTGGACAGTTGCTAAGAGAGTAAATCCTAAGAGTTCTCATCACAAGAAAAAACATCCAAACCTTTTTTTTTTTTTTGTATCTATGTGAGATGATGAATTTTAATTGTGGGGCTCATTTCATAATATACGTAAGTCAAGTCATTATGCCGCGCATCTTAAACTTATTCACTGCTATGGATCAAGTACATCTCAATGAAACTGAAAGAAAAAGAAAGAAAAGACCCGAGGAAAGCGGCCCCAGAGTGAAGACTGTTCCGGAAGCCCCGGGATCGCATCGCCGAGGCAGCTGTCTTCTCTCCCTGCACTTAAAGCTGACCCTACCTGGGGTCCAAGATCAGAGGTTTGAGAGCTGAGAGAAACGGCCGCGGAGAGGGAGGGTGTGAGGAGCGTAACAGAAAGAAATAATACCCAGTCCGCTCAGAGCTCAGGACAGAACTGCCTTCTGCCGCCGCGCTCCGGGCTGCTTCTCTCTCCGCGCTCGCCCCCATCCTTCCCTGCCTCAGGCCTTCCCAGCAGCGCCAGCGCGAGGGGCCTCCGGATGAGAAGCCGAGTCCGTGAACCACGCTGCTTACCGCTCCTGTGCGCCCGCGCGTTCGTCTAACAGCTGGCAGTGGGGCCGTGTGCAGGCAGACGTGTCGGGTGTCTTCGAAGAGCCCACAGCCAGCCCTCCGGTGGGGGAGGCGGCCGTAAGAAACCGTCACGGTACCACAGAAGAGCCTCAGGAGCTGCAGGTGTGACATAGAATCAGGACCGTCAGCGGATGGAGAGGGGAAAGTGCGAAGTTTCGGGAAGGTTTATTACAGAGGAGTAGGCATCTGGAGATTGAGTCAGCCAGTCAGCCAAGGAACGCTTTCTGACTGCCTTCTGGGGGGCACCGGAACACATCGGGGAAGGAAACAGTCCCAAATCCCTGCCCTCATGGAAACGGCATTCTGCGGGCTGTGTGTGCGTGCGTGCGCGTGTGTACGTGCGTGCGGGCGCGGGCGCGCGCGGGGGGAGGGGGAGACACAGACTGTAAATAATAAATATAAGCAACAAGTAAATTCTGTAGTAGTTAGAATGCTGTGGTGGTGGGGGGGAATAGAACAGCTAAGGTGGGAGTTAGAATTCATGGTGAAGAGGTCAGGTAAGCCTCTTTGAGGAGGTGACATGTGAGCGACGACTTCTAGAAAGAGAAGGAATACACAGCCCCTAGGGTGCTGGCGTGTGTGAGGAAGGGCAGGGAGGCCAGTGCGGCTGGAGAAAGGAGAAAGAGGAGACAAGGTCAGGCTGCAGAGGCCTTGAAGGCAGTCATGACAACTTTGGCTCTTACCCTGAGAGAAATGGGTCACCATTGGAGCAGTGGTGTGCTGGCAGATTGGGTCTAAAAAAAAAAAGAAGAAGAAGAAGAAGAAGAGGAAGTCGTCGTCTTGGTTTTTTAGCATTTGCCAATTTCTGTGGTGTAAATGCTCCCAATTTCTGTGGTGTAAATGCTCCTGGCCCAGTCCAGGCTACCAGTGTGACACCACTGAGCAGGGAGAGTATGTGCAGGAGTGACTCTCCGCGGCTGGGACAAGCCATTGCACCCACTCTAGCTTTGGACAGTTTGGAGCAGACATATGACATGATCTGACACGTGTTTTAAGAAGGTCACTTTAGCTTCTGTGTTGAGAGCAGGCTATGGGTGGGTGGAAGGGCAAAGATAGAAGCCAGGGGGCCATTCAGGAGGTTAGCATCACAATCAAGTTGAGGGCCGGTCTCAGAGATTATCGGTAGTGGAAACCACAAGTCCTAGACAGATTTTGGGAGTATTCTGAAGTAGATTTATGGAAATCCACCTGGATTTCTTGGCAGACTGGATGCGGGGCGAGAGGGAAAGAAAGCAATACAGGACGGCTCTGAGGTTGAGTGGAAGATTTGGGGGGGGAATGTGAGGAAAGGCATTCCAGGTATAGGGAACAGCATGTGAAAGCCATGTATTTGGGGAAGAGAAACAAGGTCATGTGGCTATGAGGGCAGAGGCAGCAAACGGCTGAAGAAGAGGCTCCCAGCCAGGAGCACTGCAAAGAGAAGCCAGGACCCAGGCTGTGGCGGTAGAGAGCCACTAATGGGGTTTTAGCAGAGAAGTATGTGATTAGGTTCATAATATTAAAAAATAACTAGAGAAGCTGGTGGCAGTGAGACTAGTTAGGCAGCTGTATCACTGGTCCAGGAGCGACGTGAGAGTCTCATCCAGACGGTGGTAAAGCTAGAGAGAAGAGGAAGAGGTGAGTCTGAGGGTAGCAGCACCAGTTCCAAAGCCAACCTTGAACGTATGTGGATCACAGAACACAGTGGGCACTCTGTCCATGATTGTTCAATAACTAATCAGCTAACTGATGTGAGTCTTATCCTCACAGATCTCCTCCCATCCCCGCACTTATCTCACAAGTTAAATGTCTTTTCCAAAGGACAAATACATTCATTATATAAAAATAGGGTTCAAATGCTCATGCCCCTGTGAAGGATCTGGAAGTGTTCTCACTCTCGGTTTAGGGGGTGTTTGCACAGGTGTACCCATAGAAAGGTTCTTCAAACTGTACACATTTGTGCACCTCCCTGGATGTATGAATATACCTATCGACTGGCCGTATTGATTCACTTTACCATGTAAATGACAGAGCACAGAGCCCTTCCTTAGACCGGGCCCTCATTTCTAGGTGGGAGAAGAAGCCATTAGTTTTGGGCTAGGACAGACAGAGCAAAGGGGAGTAGACAGAACACAACAACTTATAAACTTGACCCACTAGTTTGCTGTTGAAAATCCACACTGCTGGGGTTATGTGTAACATCCAAATCTTTCAACTGAAGTAACACTTTAAAGTGTATGTGATGGGAGCAGAAGGAACCCGATGTTGGTGACTGGCCCACAACACAAGACACACTGAGCCCAGATTTGTCTCTTACCAAAGTGATAGTAAGACTGTCCCAAGACACCATTTTTTATAACACCATAAACCTCCGTCATCAGCCTCATGGTCCACCTTTCCCAGAGAAAGCGGACTTTTTTTGTCCTTCACATTGCTTCCCGCCGCATGAGTGGCCTCTCTTCTCCTACAAGGCCAGAGCACATGTGTACCTCTTCCACAAAGACTCTCTGCACAGCACGTGTAACACAGACCCGTAAACTGTTCCAAATGGATCATGAAGTCCAAACCCCACCTACACCACCAAATCCAGCTGTTACTTACTCAAGTGCACTCTTGGATTGTTGTTCGTACTTACAAGGTTCGTGTCCCCAGATAGCCTGGAAGTGTGAGTTCAGGAGCTGACCTAGCCAGGGCTTGATTCTTGGGGGCACTAAGGGATATTTATTCATCTCTGATAATGACCCATACCCCCAAAAGCAACGAATAGATGACTACCTCTCGTGTTCACACTCTGAAGAGAGTATCCATCCATCTCCACCAGTTGGACAGTCTGTAAAAGAACCAGAAGAGAAGATGTGTGCCTGTTTGTAGCTGTGTCTGTTTTGAGGGTAGAAACATATTAATAATTATCATTTGTTAGATGCCCATTGGGCAGCAATAACTTGATATTCTCATTGAATCCTCACAGCAGCCCAGTGAGGAAAATGTTATTTTGGATTCTCTGGTTAATAAATCTGCTACAGGCTAGTTGTGGGAATGACATGAGGCTTTCTGATTCATTTTCTCTTTGTAGATGTTGGATGATTTTTACAGCTAGGCCACATTTTTTACACTTTACCACTCTTTTCTTATTTAATTAATCTCTATACCCAACATGGGGCTGGAACTCACAACCCCAAGATCAAGAGTCACATGCTCTTCCAACTGAGCCAACCAGATGCCCCTACACTTTATCACTTTTATGAGAATACACTGTCTGTAATTCAGACCAAGTTATGTGGGATGACCAAGCTTAATAAGAACAATACTAATGCATTTCTGCATTTAAACATTTTTAATGAATAATAATGTTATTCATGAATAACTCCAGGCCAAATGGTTTTACTAAAATTTTGAGACTTTATAAAATCATTTGGTCACTTGTATAATTGTTAGGTCATGAAAAATAAATTTTGAGCAAAAAGCAAAATAATAAAAATAATAATGTCTGTTACAAATGGGTATTCTGGGTGCTTCGGTAACTTGTCCTCAACTTTCCCTCAAGAATAGAAATTATTAAATGCCTCAGTTACTACACTGATACTCAGGGAACTAAAGAGACTCACCCAGGGTCACACAAGCACGGTCTCTTGACTCCCTTTGTCTACCACCATGGGACAGAAAGAGTCACGCAAGAAATACAGCCGTCTCTGTCTTCAGTGTGGTAGCAAGCTGGGGCCCGGGACCCTTGCTGCTCAGGTTGGAAATCCCCAGGAAACACAGTCATCAAACACCAGCACAAAGCCAGGAGCAAAATGAGGATGAATCTTTCCAAAGGAAATGCTCTTCCAGAGTTCACACTGCGGGTATTGCTGACTGATCCTCACTTCCTTTCCGGACCTGAGCACATTTCATAACAAAGGGCTTTCTAAGAATGAAGATTCCAAAAAGTAGCTAGAAAACAAGCCTGACAGTCATGGGATGGTCATCAGGTGAATACCTCACTTACCACATCCTCAGAAATAATGACACTTCCGCCAGTGTTTGGTTTCCGTTGTCCTGGCAACAGCCCTCTCTAACCAGTGCCTATCAGGGCACCTCTGAGAGAAGACCCACCAAGGGCTGGGTCAGGAGGTTAGACCAAGATATCTCCCAACCTGAAATAAAAGTGGGTTGAGATTTATCTGGGGAGAAGGTAAAGATTTAAGCCTCCCTCCCACCAAGGATTGTTCATATCTGTCTGTTTCACACCCCTCCTACTCCCGTGGGCAGGCAAGGGGGAAAGGGGGAGGCGGGGGGAGAGGGGTGCATGGGTGTCAAGGAAACAGGCATAGCCCCCCGGGCACAGTTGGCACAGCTGTACACACAGAGGAGGCATTCAAGCCACATCTGGGGATCAGAGGGAATGGAGTGATGGGATTTTAAGGGGGATTTTTATTTCCTCAGTTGCCTTACAGATGAGGAAACAGACACAGAGAGGTTAAATCACTTGCCTGAAGTCACAAAGCAGCCTAACCACTGAGCCCAGTCCTAGAGCTCCTGACTGTCATCTGCTCCAGTGATCTTCCCAGGAAGACCCCATTCACCCGCCAGTTTGCGCGGGGCTCTCTGTCCCCCTGCTTGGCCTGGGCCAAGCTCTACAGGAGACACTGCCGCTTGGTGTCGCCCTCCTTGGCACAAGATGAAATCAGGTGGTCCCCATTCTTCCTGTTCCGCTCCGCCAAATCTAACTGCACACACTTCCTGTGCACAAAGCCAGCTCGCCAATTATCTGCTCCAATTAAGGAGTGTGAGATGTGGTTAATTCAGTCACTCCAGAGGGGTGACCGAGGCAAGCCGTGGGCTGGCCATGCTGGCTGCAGGTCCCCTCAGTGGTCCTGGCCATGCTGTTGCCCCTGGCACTCTTCCCCTACCCCAGATGGCCACTGTGGTTTCTTTACCTCCCCTCTCTCTCCTTTCTCAGTCCCCGGAGTTCCAGAACTGTGTCTTGTTCTCCCTCCCCCTCTGTCAACAGAGTTCTGTCCTAATTCTGTGTCCTCTGAAAAACTAATGTGTCCAGAGTTGTCGGCGATGGATCATGGATTAACACTCGACTCTCTCAGAGATAATTGGCTCTCCACTGGCACTGAGCATGGTGCATCTTCTGCACTTGTGCCTAAAGCCAGGCTTGCAATTGATAAATGTAAAAAAATACGCCTTTTTTAGCTTGACATGCAGACCCCAAACACTCAGCTCTCTACTGCCAGTCGTTTCTGTGTCTTCTCACTAGAGCGGAGAAGGCAGATGGAGGCTGCGTGTGTACGAGTCTCATCAGTTAGGACGACAGGCACTGCCAAGACCCATGCCCTCCTCGGCGCTTAATGGAACATACTTTATGATCCTGACATGAAATGTATAGATGATATAACCTACCTGTACATACCTTTTCAAAAATAAAATCAGCATAATGCCTTGACTGGAAAGATTCAAAGAAGAAATAAAAGGGTGGTAATTTGTAATAAAGAAATATGTATTTCAACATGGAAATGCTTGGGCCCAACTATAATAGGAGATACAACAAAGGAGTCGGGGCTGTAATTATTCATACATTCACCACGAATGGGACAACTATAAACTTAGATCAGTATAGTGTGTTACACTGCATACAACTGATGTGTCCATTGGTGATATAATTTTGCATATTGTGAACAAATCTTTATAAAGTTCCAAAAAAAGAGTACAAAAAAACTTTTTTTGAATATTTTACCTATCCATTTGAGAAAGAGAGAGAGAACACAAGCTGGGGAGGGGGAGGGGGAGGGAGGGAGAAGCAGACTCCCTACTGAGCAGGGAGCCCAACTCGGGGCTCGGTTCCAAGACCCCAAGATCATAACCTGAGCCGAAGGCAGATGCTTAACCAACTGAGCCACCCAGGCATCCTCAAAATTTTTGTTTTACATGGCAGTCACATTCCTGGAAAATTAGGTGTGTCTGAAGCCATGCAAAAAATACATTTTATTTATTTATAAAACATGATTATGTTTAAGGCACCTGTAATTATAAACATTTGTTGTTGTTTTAAATCTACATGAATATCTGGGACAAACTACCTCAGACTCTTGTCAACTAAATACAAGTCGTGCCATATATTGTGACAACAAAAAATACACCTCCCCCTGCCAAAATCTGCAAAATGCTCCTAGGGGGTACTACTGGGCCCTTCACCCCATAGAAAGTCATTCCATTAGCAATTACCTTTAGCTTCTACTAACAGAGTCCTCAAGTGACAGTAGTTAAACAAATAGGGGTTTGTTGCTCTCTCAAGTAAAATAAAGCTGAAAGTAGGCAATGTTGGGCTGCTCTGTTCAAGTCTCCTATCCTTTCTGCTTTAACTTCCCTAGTATCGATTTTCAACCTCAAGTTCATGACTGCAAAATGGCTGCTGGAGTTCCAGCTATTGTGTCTGCGATGTGGGTATGAAGAAGAAAGAAGAGAGGAAGTCAGGAAGAAGGATAAGCCTCCTTTAGGAATGTTTCTGGACGTCCCACCCAAAAAGTCCCTTTATATCTGCCCTCAAAACTGGCCTGGAAATGTAATTTTTAATTAGGTGCTTTGCTGTCTCCAATAATAATATTGGGTTCTATAGTAAAGAAGCAGGAGTGAGTAGACAATGGGTAGGCAGACAGCCATTCCCGCCATATTGTTTCTTTCACCCACTGACAATATCCAGGGAACCTGCCAAAGCCGAAATGCAGATTCAACACACAGATCCTAAGAGAGGTATTCAACCTTTTGAGTTCTTTGGCTCCGGGTCTCAAGCTTCTAATGGCTTCCATTTTTGTCTGCCATTTCACCCAAGGGAGCTCAGTGAAGCCTCATTACAATGATCAGTTCTGACTAGACGCTGGTACTGAACAAATCTGAGGACAGCAGACTAATCTGAGCAGGGGCTCAAAACCCAAAATCTGCCAGAGCTTCTAGTGTGAGAGCTCAATATGACAGTGGTTTAGTTTCTTATATTTGATATTAGTCATTTGAGTGTGTGTACGTGTGTTTGCTTTCCAGAGTTGGTGCCAACCCCTCTAGAATTTTCCTAGAAGAGTTTTGTTCAGTCTTACAAACATGTATTGCGTCTACTGCCTTTCTCTTGCTGCGTGCCAAGGATGCAAGATGAAGCCAACAGCGGCTCTTCCCTGGAGAGCTGACAGCCTGGGTGTGGGGGGTGGGGACCGAGGGACGGCAGCAACAGGCCACTGCACTCCAAAGTGGTCAGTGCAGTGCTATACATAGTAGGTGCTCAATAAATAGTGGCGTTTTGACCTGTCATCTTCTTTGTGATGCTTGGAGACGAATCCGAGCTCTACCAAGCTGAGGCTTCCCGGGCTGAGGAGTTACTCACCACGCTTCTATTGCCAAATGCTCTGTTTTTCCTTCCATTTCACTCAGTCAACTATGCCCTAGAATAAGTTTCTGAAATATGTTTTTATTTTCAACCTTGCAGAAACCCTTCTTGTGTTGAAGCCATGCCAAAACTCTTGGAACTGGGAAATATCCAGAGATATGCAAAGATAAAAAAAATAATCTCTGTACTTGGAAATTCCTAGTTCTTCCCTAGCCTCAAAATCCCTCCAGAGAGCAATTTGGCAAGAATTTTCAAAGTTTTAATGAAACGTTTATACTCTTTGACCCTGAAATTCCTCTTCTAAGACTTTATACCAAGAAAATAATTAAGGATATACACAAAGATACAAAACAAGGATATTTTTAGAGACTGGTTGATAACTATGAAAGCACCTAGATGTGGCTGTTTGCAATGTTTTCTAACCAATAATAAAAGATCAGTGACTATAGTACTTTCCATACAACAACACTGCATCCACTTGAAATTATTCGTTTAAAATAGAAGGGCACATTACTGAATAAACAGATAATGTGGATCTCACATTCTGGCTATGTGCCCTAATTGTATTTATTGACCTGAAAATATATTTAGGATATATCATTAAATGGAAAAAGGCAGGTTACAAAATCATTAATCATAATGATGATAATAGTAGATAACACACTAATGCATGTATTATGTGCCAAACATCATGTTAGGAGCTTTACAGACATTAGTCATTTTATTTATATAAGAACCCAATATAGGGGCACCTGGGTGGCTCAGTCATTAAGAGTCTGCCTTCGGCCCAGGGTGTGATCCTGGCGTTCTGGAATCGAGCCCCACGTCAGGCTCCTCCACTGGGAGCCTGCTTCTTTCTCTCCCACTCCCCCTACTTGTGTTCCCTCTCTCGCTGGCTGTCTCTCTCTGTCAAATGAATAAATAAAATCTTTAAAAAAAAAAACAACAATATGATCCAAAGCTTGCTTAAAAATAATTTTTATATTCGTTACTATTTTGTTGAACAAGATAGGCACAAGTGCAAAAAATAAAGCAACTGTTTTCTTTCTCCCACATTTACGTCAAACCCGCTTTCTGGATTTGTCCTTTTGCTGCCCATGGATGAAATCTCAGGCAGATCTCGTATTTCTGGTCCCTTGCAGAAAGTTGGGCAGTCTTACTTTGAGAATTAAAACGTCCAGTCCAATCTGAACTTCTCTCTACTTGAAGGGAATCTTCTCCTTCAGGGTGAGCTGCTGAGAGCTCGGCATCTTGGAAGGGTTTCTTCTCATACCTGCTCCTCCAAGGCTGGGCCCCTGGGATGAGACTGGGGAAAGGCAGTCTTCAACAGCAGGCACAGTCCTGGACCATGGCTGGCTCCTGCCTTTTTGTCTGGCAGGTGTTTTTGAAGGCTGCTCCCAGGATTCTCTGCAGAGCATGCTGTCTCTCTCGCAGCTGGAAGCTTCCTGTTCTTCTCTCAGCCCGTGAGGTCTCAGCAGTCTCCCTTACGCTGACTTTCTCCTTTGGGCCCTTTGCCCTCCCCCTCAAGAGTCCTGTGGTGTGGTTCCCTTTTAAAACAACCCGGGCCAGCTCCTCCTCAGATTCCCATGGCCCCCGGTGAAGCTCCCACATTTTTGCCTGCCCCTTGTGGTTGGGCAGACTTGGGCACAGCTATAGTCTCTCACCTATGGGCATCTCTTGGCAAAAGGCAGACGCCAGTCCCCAAACTCTAGGAGCACACATCAAGTTCTCTGAGTGGGTCTCCTCAAGAGTTTCTCACTTGCCTTGGGATGAGGGGCTGCACTCCTCCCCCCTTGGGAGGTGACATGGAATACAGCTCACCAACAAGGCTCTCCGTGGAATTTTCTCTCACTGCTCCACAACCCTCACTGTTAGATGCTAGAGGGGGGAATTGCTCAAAACTGAGAGCCTGTTTCATAATCTCTCAGTTCACCCTGTGTCAGTTGAATAGAAGTCATAGCACCTTAATTAGGATATTTGGGATATGGGGTCCTTGGCTATCTATTGTACTGTTATCAACCTTTAAGGCTTCAGGCAAAAGTACGCACAACAGCCCCATTTTAACCTCCTGTTACATTCCCGTAGACGGGTACCTTCTGAAGCTTTCACGGCAAAATGGTATCAGTTATCTTCAGGTCATAGAGCTGTTTTCCTCTTTTGTGCTTATCGGTACTTCATCCATACCTGCACTGAACACATTTTAAAAGAAAAACTATTCTTAAAAGGAAAATATTCTTCCATGTGCAAGACAAAACAAAACAAAAAAACCTACACACAGATACCACACCCTTCACAAAAATTCACTCAAAATGGATCATAGGCCTAAATGTAAAAGGCAAAACTAAAACTCCTAGAAGAAAACACAGGAGAAAATGTGGGTGGTCTTGGGTACTGTGATGACTTTTAGATACAACCCCAGAGGCATGATCCATGAAAAGAATAATTGACAAGCTGGACTTCATTAAAATGAACACAGTCTGCTCTGCAAAAGAGGGCATCAAGAGAATGAGAAGACAAGCCACAGAGAGGGAGAAAATAATGGCAAAAACCATCTCTGATAAAGGACTGTTATCCAAAATACATTGAAAACTCCTAAAACTCAATTAGAAAACAACTGATTTAAAAAATGGGCCAAAGACCTCACGAGACAACTCATCTAAGAAGAGAGCAAATAAGCGTATGAAAAGATGCTCAACATCATAGGTCATCAGGAAATGCAAATTATTATTTTTTAAAGAGAATGGCAATTTTTTTTTAAGGTTTTTAAAAATTTATTTGAGAGACACAGAGAGAGAGCTAGAGCGTACAAGTCGGCGGGGAGGGGCAGGCAGGCTCCTTGCTCAGCAGGGAAACCAATGCAGGGCTCGATCCCAGGACCCTGGGATCATGACCCAAGCGGAATGCAGCCAGTTAACTGACTGAGCCACCCCAGCGTCCCTGGAATTGCAAATTAAATCAACATAATACCAGTAGCCTTGAGCTGATTCCACCAGGGCTCTCGGGGCGCCGCCTTCTTCCCTGGTGGACTTACTTGCTGCGGTGGCTGTGACCACCCCCACTGGCCAGACCCACGTGGCCATGCAGTGTCTGCTGGCTTGTGCCGGGGCAGCCACTCCTCTGAGCACCGCTGTCTGATTTGGGGGCAGCCCCGCCTACCAGCTCTGGCCTAATAACGCTGCTCCCGGTGCCAACTTTTGAGGATATTTCATTCCTGCAAAGCCCATGCTTTGATTTGGTGGAAGGGCCATGCCAAAAGGAAGAAGAGAACTTGAGCAACATCCGGGGACCTTGTACTGAAGCTCCTGAGTTCAGAGAAGGCAGTTTTACAGTCTTGGCCCTGGCTGGTGGTTACATTTTGGGACATTTTGAATACCTGCACCTGACAATCCACCGCTCTATGGACTTCAGGAACACGTTTGCCTGAGAGTACCAGCCCCTTTCAAGTCCATCACCTGCAATGGTATGGGACAACCCATGGGGGTTGGCCAAGAGGCCATTGATCACTGCGTGGCTCCCGTGAAGGATGCCTGGCAGTCTCACAGTAGAGATGGGTGGGCGTGGTGAATTCAGAGATATGATGTTTCCTTGACCAGCTTGTTGCCCTTCCCAGCAAAGACCGAAAACCATGAGACTCTAGAGAAGATGCAGAAAGATCAAGAGGAATAAAAACAGAAGAACTAAAACCCCCGGACCTTTGAGCGCGTAGCCACTGCCAACACGCTGGGGATACAGAAAGTCCTGAGCCCATATGACTGACCCAGAAGAGGCAGGACTGGGGCAAGCCCTATATATGCAAACATGTGTGGTGAGAATGTGAGAAACACATGTAAAAAGGCTACTCGAAAGAATCTTTTTCTTCCCCTTGCCCTACCCTTGAAGTCTTGGGTAACTCTAAAAATCTAACCAAGGAGCAGCATATGAGAAATGATTTCTGAAAAACTGTACAATATCTGTTGATTTCTTAAAAATGTATTATATTTATGTTAAATAAAGCGTGAGTATCACCTCAAAAAAAACCCCAACCAATCCCCCCCCAAAATAATGAGATACCACTACATCCCTATTAGAATGACCGAAATCTGGAACACTTGACAACACCAAATGCTGGTGAGGATATGGAGTACCAGGAACGTTCATACACGGCTGGTGGGAATGCAAAATGGTACGGGAGCTTCAGAAGACAGGTGGTTTCTTACAAAACTAAACATACCTGTACTGTATATCTAGCACTTGAGCTCCTTGGTACTCACCCACAGGAGCTGGAAACTTCTATCCACACAAAAACCCTGCATATGGATGTTTATAGCAGCTTTATTCATAATTGTCCAAACTTGAAAGCAATCAAGATGTCCTTCAGCAGGTGAATGAGGCCAGGGGTGTGCAGCATCCTCCCACAGGCCACCAAAAGTGTCACCCGGAGATAGCTCCTTGTAGCTTGTTAATTCTACCTGCAAGTTAACTGATTACCAGTCTCATTTGGATGAACTGGCAGACACACAGTCATACATCTGCCCATCTCTCAACTAACTACCCCTGCATGGCTGTCTAGATTCCCAGTCTTCACCTTGCCTAACGTGACCCACCTTCCCAACCCCCTCACCCTGGTTCTGACAGGTCCTCGGTCTTCCCACAAGAGCCAGGTTAAAGTACTTAACTCAAGTACCAAGAGTGTGGGTTTGTGTTCCAGGATCCGGACGACAGATCTGGTTGCAGGGTTAGCCAAAGCAGGGCACATTTTAAAATGCAAACTTTGTCATTGAATCTTTTTGGTCATCCTCTTAGCATCTGTATCTCACCTCTAACTGCCTCACCCCAAAGACCTGGAGCCACAGGGCACCCCCATGTCATGCTCCCTGGGCCTGCCCAATTCAAGTTGCCCACTCTTGTTACCACCTTTCGCACCTCCTCCCCAGCAAGGCCCCCAGTTCCTCCAGTGCACAGGATCCCTGCCCAGCTGCAGGAGGGCACCGGTCAGCACTTGGAGCCTCTCAGCCTCCCTAAGGGTCTGCTATGTGCTATTGTGGGGCTAGCCACTGCAGACATGGCAGCTAACATGACGGTATCTGCCTGGCAAAGCTTCCAGCAAATGGTGGGTGTGTTCCACTCGTCAGGACTGCTTGGACTTCCAATGGACCGCATCTGGCCAGTTTTGCAGGCGGTAAAGGAGCCTCCACCTGGTGGCCCGGCCTCTCTGGAGACAGTTGGTTCAGCTGGCCTTTGCACAGCTCTCTTCTTTGCCTCCTAGAGGCACAGACTTTCTAAAAGCCCAAAGTTCTTTCCCTGCTGTTGAGTGACAGAGATAGTGAAACACTATCTCTCTCTCTTTTTTTAAGGTTTTATTTATTTATTTGAGAGAGAAAGAGAATGAGCAGTGGGGTGGTCAGAGGGAGAGAGAAGCAGACTCCCCACTGAGCAGGGAGCCCAACATGGGCTCGATCCCAGGACTCTGAGATCATGACCGGAGCCAAAGACAGATGCTTCACCACTGAGCCACCCAGGCGCCCTGAAACAAGAGGTCCTTTTCCTCACCAAGTGGCAACTACTCTCATGCAAGCACCTGATGAGTATGTGCGTTTCTGGATTGTAACAGGGACAAGGTCTGGAAACAGCACTTCTCAACAACTGTAAAGAGACTTTTGTGAGGCCATTGGGGGTATTTGAACACTGTCTAGATCTTTCTCCTTATCTTTTAGATACACATAATGAAGTTATTTATGGATAGAATATGATGTATGCAATTCATTTCAAAATAATCCCGTGTGGGAGGGGGTGGGATATCTGAGAATGAGGTGGGTGTATCTGGGACATGAGTGGCCACATGTTGAGGGGTGTCTGGGAGGCTCAGTCAGTTAAGCGTCTGACTTGGCTCAGGTCATGATCTCGGCATTCTGGGACTGAGCCCCACCTCAGGCTCCCTGCTCAGTGAGGAGTCTGCTTCTCCCTCTATCCCTCCCCCTGCTTAAGTCTCTCTTTGTCTCTCTCTCTCTCTCAGATAAATAAATAAAATCTTAGAGAAAAAAGAAAGATTGGCCATATATTGATAATTCTTGGAGCTGGGTTACAAATATATGAAAATTCATTATCCTATTTATTTGTGCCTTACTTTTGTGTTTGCTTGAAAACTTTTATTACGAAAAAGGTGAGATAGAAAAAAACCAGTGTTTCTTAAGCTTCCATGTATGTACCTTTGAATGCAAAGGAAAGCAAAAGTACTCCTGCCCCAGGAGAATTTGCGGGGTACAGTGAGTAGGAGCTCCGATACAATAAAGATATTTGAGTTTCCTATTTTACTTCAAAAATTCAGATGGATTTTATATTCTACTAAATTGACATTTATTTTAAATGTAAAAAGTTTTAAAATACTTGGGTAGAGGGAGAAAGCAATTGTTGCAGCAAGCTGACAAGAGAATTCCTCTCAGCAAGAGATCTGTCTTGTCTTAGCATGTCCCCTCTTGGCACAGTTTTGTTAAAAAGACGAGGTTCTTCTAAGGTAGCTGGATGGCCTCATGGGGACAGAGACATAGGTAAACTGCGCTCCCTGAAAACTGAGCAGTCATTTGGCATCTTGGGAGCTTTGCATTAAAGAGGAAAAAGAAAGGCGCCTGGGTGGCTGAGCTGGTTGAGCATCCAACTCTTGATTTCGGCTCAGGTCATGATCTCAGGGTTGTGAGACCAAGCCCCACATCGGGCTCTGTGCTGGCTGTGGAGCCTGCTTAAGATTCTCTCTCCCGTCTCCCTCTGCCCCTCCCCACCAGTGCACTCTCTCTCTTATATAAATAAATCTTTACAAATAAATAAAGAGGAAAAAGGGGATAAGGAAGAAGAGAGGAAACCCAGAGTCACAGAACAAGCAAAAGTGAGGGACGAGATGTCCCACCGTCTTGAAAACGGCCAATGTGCATTTAAAGATAAGGAGTTCTAATATTCAGCATGAAGTGGTTGTGTTTTATTCAGTGCAACCCCTCCTTTGCTTCAAACTATTAATAAAGCTTGCCGCGGCCGTTGCCTTGAGTCATGGTGGTATTCAGGAGGGTGAAGACATTGGAAAGCAAAATATCTAGTTGGGTCACACGGTATATAAAATAGGGGACAGGTGTGGGAGGCAAAATGCGAAGTGGAGATCAAGAAAGGTCAGTAGAAATTTGGAGATGGATATTTCTAGCAAAAAAAAAACCAAAAAAACAAAAAACACATTTCTACACAACCTATCATGGACTCAGAATCCCATCAGATATTTCAGTAGAAGTGAGGCCAATTCTACTTCAGTACTAACATAACTTAAATAAGATGATCTCAGAAAAACTGGGGAACTGAAGGGCATCCAGGTCGCCAGCATTGGGGTTACAATGACCACCTGACAAGAACTGGGGGTGGTCTGCAACCTTTGACATTGGTTAACGGGAAAGATGCTGATACGTGAAGATTATTAGTTTCGGAAAGTAGGAAAAACTTGAAGAGGTTCAACATGCAAGTAATTTTTCTTGAGGCCATAATACATTTTAAGGCCCAGACTCACAGAAATAGATTATTTCAGATGAGGTGCGTTGAGTCTGCATTATTAGCACTGCTGGAGAAAAGCTTAGGATATCACCACAGAAGGGATCCTGTCCCGTACTTTCAGACTACTCTCCAGGTATAGCTTAGAAAACGCGTACTGGGGACACCTGGGGGGTTCAGTTGGTTGAGCGTTGACCTTCGGCTCAGGTCATGATCCCAGAGTCCTGGGATCCAGCCCCGCTCCGGGAAGTCTGCTTCTCCCTCACCCTCTGCTGCTCTCCCTACTTGTGCCCGCGCGCGCTCTCTCTCTCTCTCAAATAAATAAATAAAATCTTAAAAAGAAAAAGAAAATGGCATTTTCTTACAATCACGCAGGCTGCTGCATTCCTTGGCTCAGGCCCCCGTCCTTCTGCAAAGCCAGCAATGACCAGCAAGCCTTTCTCCCACCACACCGCTCCGACGAAGGTTCCAGGTTCATCCGCCTTCCTCTTCCACAGGAGGACCCGGAAGACACACCTGAATAATCCAGGCTGCTCTCAGTTTGAAGTCAGCTGATTAGTAAACTTAATTCCCCTTTCTCACGTAATGGCAACATAGTCACAGGTTCCAGGGATTAGAATAGAAACGTCTTTGAGGAGGCATTATTTTGCCTCCCACACCTATGTTTCATGACAGACTCAAAGAGTTTCTGAATCCCTGGTTGGGCTCTTCCACTGTCTCTAGGAAAAACTAATTGATCAACGAAATTTCTCCACAAGGAAAGACTTTGCTGACATTATTTTTTAAACTACTGTTTTCGTAATTTCAGTGAATACACATACTCTAGGAATCTCATAACTCACAATCGCAGCAAGCAACCATCCATCCAGCTCTGAAATTTCATTGCTAGTGTAGCAAATTTCCCCTAGAGTAAAATAAGTCCATTTTGTTTTTCAGTTATTGATTGTGATGATGCAACTGTAAGCATATCTGCAAAATAAGCCCAATTTGCAAACCATTATTTTTGTTGTGTGTGTTAATTACTCTCAATACTGTGCAGGGTCTTGTTGAAGAAACAGAATCCATTCTAACTGGCTGAAACAAAAAATGCATTACAGGGTATTAAATGACTTTAAAATAATCAGAAAACCGAAAAAACAGAAAGAAATTTCAGGAAGAAGTTGGAGGATCACTTCTCAGAAGTGGGTCATCAAATGAGCTATTTCTTCTTCCTTGTGTCCCTAAGAAGAATCAAGAAAAGGAAGAGAAAAGGTAGGATATTGGTGGGGCCCCTGGGTGGCTCAGATGGTTAAGCATCTGCCTTCGGCTCAGGTCATGATCCCAGGGTCCTGGGTCCTGGGATCGAGATCCAAATCCAGCCCCTGAGTCTAGCCCCACATCAGCTCCCTGCTTCTCCCTCTCCCTCTGCCTCTCCCCGCTGCTCATGCTCTCCCTCTTTCTCTTTCTCTCTCATTCTCAAAGGAATAAATAAAATCTTAAAAAAAAAAAAAAGCAAGGCTATTGGTATAATGATAATAGTGGAAATTAGTAGAGTCAAAAGTTACATTTGATCTCAAGGGGTAAGAATAAGAGAGATAGGAACACTTTATCTAACACCTTTATCTATTTATATGTTCATGTGCTTATTTTTTATCTACCTGCTTACCTACTATTTATCTATTTATCTATTTACAAAAGTGCTAATCTTATGTTTACCTTTTTATACTCAGGGCAAAATTCAAACAATACAGAACTATATAAAGTAGCTTCCTGTCAATTAGCCTCACACCCAAGAGATAACCTCTTACAATTTCTGTAGGAATACTTTAGATTTCTCTGAATGGGTATACGAACACATATATAAACATGGTGGTTTAATTTACATTAAATAAATAAGTGCTACAGATTCTGTTCTATAATCTCCTTTTTGCACTCAACAGTGGACCACGGATGTTTTTCCATGTCAATGTATATATTTGGTCCCTATTGAAAATTTCATAGTAGGGGCGCCTGGGTAGCACAGTGGTTAAGCGTCTGCCTTCGGCTCAGGGCGTGATCCCGGCGTTCTGGGATCGAGCCCCATATCAGGCTCCTCCGCTAGGAGCCTGCTTCTTCCTCTCCCACTCCCCCTGCTTGTGTTCCCTCTCGCGCTGGCTGTCTCTCTCTGTCAAATAAATAAATAAAATCTTTAAAAAAAAAAAAAAAGAAAATTTCATAGTATTTTATTGTAATCAATATAATTGATCTTAACATTCCCAGTTGATGGCCATTTGAGTTATTTCCAAATTTCCTCAATTGTAAACTATGCCATAATGAACTTTTAAAAAATATGTGTACATTTTTGCACACTTATCCTATTATTTTCTAGGGATAAATTCCTTAAAAATTGAATTTCTAGGTTAAATGGGAACGTTAACAAGTTGTAATGACAGCTCTCCATAAAGGTTATACCAATGTATATACCTATCAACACCAAGCCAACATCGAGTTACATCAGCCTCAAAAAATTTACCAGTTTTATACTATTTCAGAGATTAATCTATAGCATTTTTGTGATATTTTGCTGGTTTTTGTATTGGGGCTTTATAACTTTGTAAAATAAACTAAGACACTTTCCTTCCCTTCTTTCCCTATTGCTTGGAACAGTTGAAATAAGAGAGAAATTATCTGCTCCTTGAAAGACTGGTAAAGTCCATCTGTTAAACCATTGGTCTGGTACTCTTTTGGGGAATGGAGGTGGGAATGTATTTGACAAACTTTCCATTAATTTCTGGTAATTGGTCTTTTTGGATTTTCAATTTTTCTGTTAAATTATTCATTTTATCTAAATGTTTAGATTTTTTTTTTAAGATTTTATTCATTTATTCGACAGAGATAGAGACAGCCAGCGAGAGAGGGAACACAAGCAGGGGGAGTGGGAGAGGAAGAAACAGGCTCATAGCAGAGGAGCCCAATGTGGGGCTCGATCCCATAACGCCGGGATCACGCCCTGAGCCGAAGGCAGACGCTTAACTGCTGTGCCACCCAGGCGCCCCCAGATTGTTTTTTCCTTAAGTAGGCTCTACAGCCAATGTGGGGCTTGAACTCACAACCCTGAGATCAAGAGTCACATGCTTGACTGACTGAACCAGCCAGGCACCCCTCTAAATGTTCAGATTACCTGACATAAAACTGCATGTATTCTTATAAAATTTTTGTGCCTCTTGTTGCCTCCCTTTTACACTTCTAATGTTGTGTATTTGTGGTTTTGCTTATTTCCATAATCAGACTGACTTGCAAGAAGTTTCTCTATTTCATTGACCTTCAAAGTAATAATTCTTGATTTTATATATTAAGCTTATTTTTGTTGTTTTTTTCCCTAATAAATTAGATTCTTTTATCTTTTTATTAATTCTTACTTTTGCCTCCATATTATTTTGTTCTTTCTACTTTTTCTATTTCAACAATTCATGTTTATTAATAAAAGCATTTAATTTTATGAATTTCCCCTGAATATATCTTTTACTGTGTATTTTCACATATTACTGTCTAAATTATCTATAATTTCAGTTTTGATATCCTCTTTGATTTAAATTTGTATGAATAATTCTGAGTAATTTAATTTGATGGGAGGAAGGTTTTTCCTTACTAATTTCTTGTTTTATTTCACTGTGGTCAGAAGCTGACAGTATAATTTTTACCTTTCAAATATCTACTTGATAAGGATAGAGATTTTTGTTGCATACAAAGTCCTATACGTATCTATTAATTCAAGCTTTCTAACTATATATAATCCAAACTTTATCTCCTTTTGTTCTTTGTACTGTATAAGGCAGAGGAATATTTATTAAAATTTCCATTATAACTGTGATTTTGTCAAATTATATATTTCTACCAATTTTTGCTTTATTTTGTCCACAAATATTTGCAACATATTATAACATCTTGATGAACTATATATTTGTAAAAATAAAATATTCCTCTTTATCCTACCTTTTTGCCTCAAATTCTGTCCTGTCTGATACTAATTTTACCACCTTTTTTTTTCTTGTGTGAGGTTTGTCCAGCTCTTTATTTTTAGTGTGTGTGTTGTTTGATTGTTTTTTTCCCAGCATGGAGCCCAAACAGAGCTTGAACTAGTGATCCTGAGATCAAGACCTGAGCTAAAACCAAGAGTGGGATGTTCAACCGATTGAGCCACCCAGACACCCCAGTGTTTTTGTTTTTGTTTAAGGATGTTTTGTTGGGGCACCTGGTTGGCTCAGTCAGCAGAGCATGTGAGTCTCAAACTCAGGATTGTGAGTTCAAGCCCTACTGTGGGCATGGAGCCTACTTAATTTTTTTTTTTAATTAAGGATGTCTCATTACCATACTTAATTTTGCTCTTTTCAAAAAATCATTTGAAAGTCTTCAATAGGGAATTTAATATGTTCGCATTTACTGTGGTCACTGTTTCTACTACATTATATGGATCTCCCTGTGCTCAGGGCTCTTCTATCTAACTGGAGGGATTCATAAGGAATGCAAATGATTATAGCTCATAGAATGTTAGCCTGCAGAGTTCGTCTAATCTAATCTGCTCTAGGACAGATGAGGAAATACACGGGTGCAAGGACCACCATTTAGGAACAAACATCAAGCCAGTAGCTAAATTTGAACATGAGACTATAATATCTTACATAATTCCATGCAGGGTTTCTTAGAATCAGATTAAATCAACTGTAGTCAGCACTGCTTTTTCCTCTTTTGGACAATCCAAAGCATTGTTCAGAGTTTCATTCTGTTTAATATCATTGTTCATCTAAAACTATGTAATATTTTCCAAAGAGTGCTACAATGATCACTGAAGCCTTGATATAATTTTAGGTGGCACACAGATCAACATTTTTTTATATTTTAATAGCTACATATTTATTTTATTCTTTTAAGTATTTATTTGACATCTAAATTAGTCTCCTCACTGACCTAATTATAGGGAAGTGGAAACCTGGCTATGCTTTTAACTAGATATATTGATTGGTTAGTTATTTGGGTCTCTGTTTACTCAACTGCAAAATAAGCATTGTACTAGATAACGTGGAAGGCGTCTGACAATTTTAACATATATAACTCTCCTGTTGGGTCCCCCCCCCCGGAAGTGAATCCCATTAACTAATTAATCAATTAAATAATTAACTCATTCACGCAAAGATATATGTGGATGTACTACGTGCCAGGCACTGTTAGAGAAAACATGGTACCCACCGTCCTCAAGAAACTCACTTAAAGTGTCTGCCATACCTTTGATTCTGGTGACTTCTTCATTCCCTAACTGGAAGCCTGTATATCCCACTGCCCTTCTCCCATTTGGCCCATCAGTCCACCCCCACCCCTTTGGCACAGGAATAAAAGGCACGCCATAGGGAATATAGTCAAGGGTATTGTAACAGCACTGTATGGTGACAGATGGGAGCTATTTTTGTGAGGAGCACAACGTACGGAGTTGTTGAATCACTATGTTGTACACCTGAAACTAATGTAGCATTGTGTGTCAAACAAAACCAAAACAAAACACAAAAAGTGAAATAATAAACTATAGCCCCTTCACCCCCACCAAAACCAACCCATAAACTGTCTGCTAAGCGATTTAGTATCTGGCTAAAGAAAAAACAAAAAGGAATACTCTTCTTGAGGAAATCATTATACTATGTAACTGTTGGGTTACAGAAAAAAATGTTAAACTATTAGATCTTTCAAATCAATAAAAAAACTTAGCTTTACAAGAAAAATTCCAAATTTTCCTCGAAACAAACCAAAACAATCATCTGAAGGAGCTGATAGAAATCCAGTATGGAAACAATACCACCAGGCTGCACCTGGGTCTGTCCAGACCTGCGCTAAGTTTTCTAGCAGAGTCGAGTGAAAGAGGAGGGACAATCTTGCAGAATTTTCTGACTAGTTGGAAAAATAAGAGGTACTTGTAGCCGTGCCCCCCACCCCCAAGCTCATACAGCAACTTTGTGCAAAGTGGGAAAAGCAGCATCTCCTGGCAGACAAATTACAACATGGCGCCTCATCAAGGCAACACATTTGATAAAGGACCTTTCTGAAGACTGCCTGAACGAGGGTGCATCTTGGCAAATGGAGCACAGGCTGATTTCGGCTCCGCTCACCCTCCCTGTGGTATGATTTTGTGCAGCACGACTACACACCTGTATGACAGCCCAGCTTGTGGGGAGCCATCAGCTAACAGGTCCCAACATACTGAGGAGATAAGCATGTGGCTTAAACTGTAACCGCTGTGAAAAGGAGGTTGTAAACATTTCCAACTTTACCAATCTTGTCAAACTGAATAATGTCCTTACTCTAAATAGGAAGTGTCCTTGAATTGCCTTTACTGGGCACAGCTTTAGAAAAAAGTGGCAGTATTCACATTAGGGCTTTTGTCCACGGATTACTGCCACATCAGCAACAGAAAGTCCTGACAGCGTGAGGGTTAATGTTTTAGAATTCTCCTCCACCGAAGGCTGGATCTTGTTGCCTAGTGACTGCTGCATTGCTAGCTGCTGTCACTCACCTTGTCTCCAGAGAGTTATCCCCCACTCTCATAAGGAAGGTTATGATTGGACAAAGGTGACATCATAGCACATAGAGGACCGGCATCTCTTTGTCAAGACAGCACCAATAAGACTCAAGAGTTGGTAGCAAAGTGTTGTGGTTCCTTTGTTTTGTTCCTTTAATATGGAGCGAACGCATTTAATGAAACATTGTCTCCATTTCTTGCAGAGCCCATTTTGCAAGGGTTAGTAGATTTTTGCCCATAAAAATATTCCTTGATACTGTGGATTATCCTCAAGTCCATTTAATCAGCGGCCGGCTGCGCCGAAGCCTTTTCGCTCCTAGCACTTGGTCAGCACTTGAGAAGCTGAAGAGATGACAGGCAGAAAATGACTATCCCGCAGCTCATTATCACACCACTGGCTGCAGAGTGGAATTTCACACAGGGCAGGTTCTTCTTGGTGCGTATCTGAGAAGTACCTAAAGTGGTTCCAAAGCATCGGTTTCAAGGACAGCCCTCTAAGAGTTCGGGGCACCTACATAAAGCATCAAAAGAGTTAAAAAAAAGTCGAAAATTAAAGTCGAAAGCACATCTACTTTTAAAATCAAGCAGTTGGAGAACTCTCACGCATTGTAGATAATAAACAAACATAAGTTCTTTGATTACATTTGAAATTCACATCACACGTGTTTGCACTGTTTTGAAAATCAAGCCTGATGGTCTTTATTTTCTTTTTTTGCACTGCCTTGAGCTCCTTGCACACTCTTGACTATTTCAGCCACTGAAGACATTAGCTATGTGATTGAAGTGTCGGTTGCAGATTCATTATGCCAGGCTGCTATATTAAATCATCTGTTAAATGCGTTCTTTTCTTGGTAGATATTCAGTATACAGCATAGTCACAGCTGGTATAATTGGATAATTGCTTTCAATTAATGCTCTATTTTGAAAGCTACAAGTCCCCATAAAGCTTATAGTTGAGCTATAACAAAGGCAAGCCCCCCTGGGAAACAGGAGAGAGCAAATTCCTTCCTGCAATTCTACTGGAAAGCAATTAGAGAGAGAGGGAGTACTAATAAATTATATATGGCCCTGCTTTTACCTGCACTGATAAAGAACCAGTAGTATGTCAGCCGAAATGTGTAAGTACACCACTGCCTCTCCCAAGAGCTGGCTGCAATTCCATACTGTAATTGCATATTGTAATTTCTCATTTGATTAATCAACATTATTCTTAAAGTGAATTAAAGCTGACCGAACATTTCCTGGGGAAAATTCATCTAAAAGAAGGGAAAGATCATATTGACACAGAATTGAGTTACAAGGCAACACTTAGTCTCAGAATAATTGTCAAACACATTCAGGAAAAACCAATTTCATAAATAATTTCCTTTAAGAATTGAGACTGGTGTGCAAATGAAAGCAGAAAGAGGGTGTGAATTCTTTTAAATGAAATCTTGATACACGTGAGGGGACAGTTCTGCAGCTGACGTGGTTCTTGCTCATTTGACAAGAAAGACAGCAAACACCTGTGTTCTTCAAGCGTTTGCTTGGTAGCAGTAAATTATGGTGATAGAAAACTGATAGTACTAAAATTTGATCAAGGTTCAGTTTTATATTTTCTTTTATCTTCTAAGATTTGATTTATTTGAGAGAGAGTGCGAGCGCGAGAGCGCGAGAGCATGAGGGAGAGAGTGAGTCGGGGGGGGGGCAGGGGGAGAAGCAGACTCCCCGCTGAGCAGGGAGCCCTGTGGGGTTCGTGGGGCTCCACCCCAAGACCCGGGGATTCTGAGCTGAGCCGAAGGCAGACACTTCACCGACTGAGCCATCCAGGCGCCCCCAGTTTTATATTTTCTTTTGCTCTACCTATTAAGAGATTTAATACTATAAACAAGATCTTAAGGGAATGCTTGAATTACTTAATGAAACCTGTCAGAGGGCTAATTATAAAATTATTCTTCTCTACTCCCTTAATATCCTAAAAACTTGGATGGCTTAGATCCAATTACATTTAAAAAAGTAATAAATATGTACTTTAATAGGTTTTTCAATAATGTAGGCTGACCTTTACACTAATAAAAAGTGGTAAGATTTTCATCCTATGAAACATCTTGCTCATATATGTACCAGTTTAGAGACAGCAACCCCTTCTTTTTTAACTTCCTGGATTACCCATTTCTTGGGTTTGGAAGATTTTGGCTTGAAGGGTAACTGTATCAGGTTATAGGGTGCAGAATGTAGCATTTTGTCTGAAGGTATTTAATTAAGAATGTGTATCTACGATTTGCGATGACCAATCTTCAAATCTCTAGGTGTAATGGCGATCCTTTGAACATGTACATTTGATTCCATTACCCCCCAGCCTGAGATACTCATTTCTTACCAGGGCATTCGCAGAGCTCTGCCCGGCCCGGCACCTGAACACTCCTCAGGTCGTCTCCTCCAGCCTTTCCTTTGCTCACGATGCTCCAGGCACCCCCGCCATTCCTCTTGCTGATGCTGTAGGAACATCTCCAGGCTGCAGCCACTCCCTGCTCTGTAGCCTTCCCTGTTCCCTACGTGGAAGGCCATCTGCATGAGTGGTCCTCCCTGTCCACCCTTTCTAAGATAGCAACTGTCACCTCTCTCCCTCCTCTTCCTCACCTTAGTTCTCTTCGGAGCACTTACCACCTCAGAAATTGAATTTCGGATTTTTATCTTGTCAATCTCCTCCCACGAGAATATAAGGTCCACGAGGGCAGAGACTTTTGTCTGTTTTGTCCACTGCAAACTGCCAGGGCCTAACCCAGTGATGGGCATCTCACAAGTGCTGAGTGAAGATGTGTGGAATAAATGAATAGAAGGTCAAGCATTCTTCTTGCACCTAAATATTCCTGTAAACTAGAGGCAGTAACACCTGGCAATGCAGGCAGACATTTAGGAATCACACTTGGTTTTTAATCCATTTACTAGTGCGTGTAAACACAGGCACTTTAAGCTTCTTGGGTATGGATATCTTCATCTACAAATGATGGCATTTACCTCATTAACCTCAGAGAGTTGATGTGAAGATTAAATGAGATAACAAGCAACATCCAAATGCTTGGCTTAGTGTTCACCATGCTGTTGAGTAGAAAATACTCAGTCCGTAGTTAGAATTTTCCAGATCAGACCCCTCACAGATTGGTAAATCAGCTTCAGGTGGGTCTTCATTTAATTTTGTAAAAAGAGCCATTAAACTTCTAGCAACTGGTCCCCCACACCTACCCAACTCTCCCCAAAAACTGTTTAAGATTTCTCTCTCCCAGCGCATCTCAGAGTCTACGTGGCCGCCATCAGTATGATCTCAAGGTTTTCGTTTCTCTGTTTTTGTTCGTCTATTTTTAGAGAGAGAGAGAGAGAGCACAAGTGGGAGGGGCAGAGAGGGAGAGAATACCAAGGTGACTACACACTCAGTGTGGAGCCCGACGCGGGGCTCGATCCCAGGACCCTGAAATCACGACCTGAGCCAAAACCAAGGTTTTTATTCAACTCTCAGCTCTGAAAGTAACAGAGCTGTTGAATGCATTTCAACTTCTCATCTGTTGCTTACTAACGCATTTCTATTATCTTCCTTACTCTGCAGTTCAAACAGAACTTTTTTGTAAAAAAGAAATTCGAATCCCAAGCAGCTTTTGTCTCCTCTGTAGGTGGACAGTTCTTAGCCCACACCCCCCTCCACACACGCTCACCCCGGCCTGGGCAGTTGACTGATCTGTCCCTATAGATTCCATCTGTCTTTTCATTTTTTTTTTTAACTTAAGTATGTTTTATTTAACCCAATATACCCAAAATACTACCATTTCAATCTGGAATTGATTTTAAAAATATTATCCATGTGGTATTTTACGTGTCTCGTAAGGCTTCGATCTGCTGTGTGTTCGTTTGCAGCGTGTCGTACTTTGAATCAGCCATAGTTCTAGTGCTCACTAGTCGCATGTAGCTAATAGCTATGACATTACCAGCGCAGGTGTAGACCACAGCCCCGAATTTCTACTCTATCCTCCTCCCCTTCCTCCCCGCCGCAAGTGACCCACTATGCTGATTTGTTCCCATAGATTAATTTTGCCTATTTTTGAATTTCATAAAAATGATACGTATGGACTTTTTGTGACTGGCTTCTTTCAACGAGCATGTTCTTCAGATTCATCCATGCTGTCCCGAGTAGCAGTGGTACATTCCTTTTTCTTGCTGAAGAGCATTGCCTGTACAAATACACCCTGCTGACCTGCTGATGAATGCTTAGGTTGTTTGCAAATATGTTACCATTAACAAAGCTGTACTGAACATTCTTGTAAAAACAAAAATTCTTACTATGAGCAACATTTGAATCATTCCATCTGTCTTTTCTAAAATTCCACGTACTTGGAATCACGTGGTCTGTATTCTTTTAAGACCGGTTTTATTTACATTGTTACTAGCATCAGTGGTTTGTTTCTTTTTACTTCTGAGTAGTGCTCTCTTCTCTGAATTCACCACGATGTGTTTATTCACCTGGTGATAGCCGTTAGGTGGTTTCCATTTTGGAGCCATCTTGAATACGGCTGCTGTGAACCTTTAAACACAAATCTTTCACTTCTCCTGGGTCAATACCTGAGAGTGGAACTGCTGGGTGTTCTCGGCTGATCTGTATAGCCCCTCTCCCAAATTCGTATCTTGAAGGCATAACCCCCAGGATCTCAGAATGTGACTGTATTGGAGATAGGGCCTTCCTACCTCCTTCCTGGAGATGGGAAATTAGGTTAAAATGAGGCCATTTAGAGTGGATCCTAATCCAATCCGACTGGAATCCTTGTGAGAAGAAAGAACTTGGACAAAAAGAAGCACAAAGGAGATGCTGGGGGTGCACAAACACGAAGGAAAGGCCACGAGAGGGCACAGCAAGACAGCCTTCTGCAAGCCGAGGAGCCAACTCTCAGAAGAAACCAAGACCTGCTGGACCCCTTGATCTTGGGCTTCTAGCCTCCAGAACTGTGAGAAAATAAATTTTGGTTCTTAAGCCATCCCGTCAGGGATACTTTATTGCAGCAGCCCTAGCAAACTGATACAGTGGGCTATATGAGAACCGCAAGCTTAGCTTTACAAGAAACAGCCCAACTGCGTTCCAAAGTGGTTGTGCCATTTTCCCTTCTCACCAGCAATATGTCTCATGATTGCTCCACATTAAAAAAAAAAAACACAAAAAACAACAACAACAAAAAAACACTTAGCATTGACTTTTAATTGTCTTTTAACACTTTTCAATTTCAGACTTTCTCTTGGATGTGTAGAAACTCTTCACTGGGGGTTCAGCACGCACTTCCCTGATGACTAATGATGTTGAGCAGCTTTCGTGCTCTTATTAGCGATTCCTATATCTTCTTCTGTCATGTCTGTTTCAATCCTTTACTGTTTCTGTACCGGGTTTGCGTCTCCTTGATAGTGAGTTGTAGAGGCTCTCTATATATTCTGAATACAAGTGCTTGTCACATATATGTGTTGTGAAGATTTTTTCCCAATGTGTTGTTTGCCTTTTCATTTTCTTAATGGTGTCCTTCAGAGGTAGGAGTTTTTAATTTTGATGAAGATCAGTGTGTAATTATTTTCTCTTCTTTTCTCTTTGTGTGTTCTAAGAAATCTTTGCTTGCTCTGAGGTCAAAAAGATTTTCTTCCATGTTTTCTTCTAAAAGTCTTCCAATGTTAGTTTTAACATTTAGGTCTATCATTGATTTCCAATACATTTTTATGTGTTCTGAGAGGTAAGAGTCAAAGTCTGTCATTCCTCACATGTCTACCCAATGGTTGCAACACCATTTGTTAAAAAAAAATTATCCTTAAACCTTTGAGTTAACTTGGGACGTTTGTCAAAAATCAATTGCTCACATATGTATAGCTTTTATTTCTGAACTCTGCTGTTCCATCTCTCTCTATATTTAAACTTATGTCAAATATCATGCTGTTTAATTATTATAGCTGTATAATAAATTTTGAAATCAGGTAGCACAAGACATCCATTTTTTTTTTCTTTTGGCAATTATTTAGGTTACTCTTTTTTTTTTTTAAGGCTCTTCTAAGCCATTTGCATTTCCATATAAATTTTAGAATCAGCCTGCCAATTTCTTCAAAGAAGCCTTTTACATTTGGGTGGGATTGAATTGAATGTATAGATCAGTCTGGAGAGAAGTGACATCTTAGCAATATTTAAGTCTTTGAAACCTCAAACACAGTATATCTGTTTATTTACTTAGATCTTCTTATATTCTCTCAGCAATGTTTTGTAGTTTTCATTGCACAGGTCTGGCACATATTTTGCAACAATTGCATATTTAAATTTGTTCCTCTGTATTTCATTTTTTGTATACTACTGTAAATGGTATTTTTTTAAATTTCACGTTCCAAGTTTGTTGGTAATATATTGAAGTACAACTGATTTTGAAAATATTGACTTAGTATCCTGAGGTCTTGATAAATTTATTTATTAGTTCCAGTTGCCTTTTGTAGATTCCTTGGGGTTTTTTACCAACACAGTCATGTTGTCTGTTAATAAAGGTGGTTTCTTCCTTTCCAAGGAGTATGCCCTTTAGTTATCCCCCTTCTTCTCCTTCTCCTCCTTCTATTTTATTTTTTTGGCCTTACTGAACTGGTTAGATAGTATTGAATAGAAGTGGTGAGAGGGGATACTCTTGGCTTATTCATAATGGAGGTGGGGGGAGCAGTCAGCCCCTCACCATTCAGTACGATGTTAGCTGTAGGTTTTTCATAGATGCCTTTTATCAGACAGAAGAATGTCAAGAACTGTGAAGGATGTGAGCTGTTATAGTACTTTCAGGCTAATAAGCTAGCCTGCTACAGCTTCATGGATGCTTGCAGAAAACATGAGACTCCTGGGTCAGAGACAAAGGAATTGATGCTTACAGCACAGCAAGCAACATGAGCTTCACGGTCCCATTGGTTCTCCTTAAGCACGTGGGCTATACAGGCAGCCCAGGGGGATGCTACCTAAGAAACCCAAATATTTCATAAAGGGCGTAAGCAAATATGTCTGACCTTTGCCCCAAAGTGAGCCTTTTTCTTTATTATGCTGGACAGCAACCAAACCAGTTCTTTGCTCTGGAGGGAGACACTATCTGTTCATCCGTGGCTGTTCACCATGCAAACATCCTTAAAAATACAGTCTAGAAGAAAAGACTGTCAGTGTCCCTGTTTGTAAGACATGAAAAAATGTGAGACACCCTACTTCACCTCCATTAGGATTACTATCATCAAAAAGGAAAAAAGGAAAGAAAAGAACAAGTGTTAGAGAGGATATAGAAAAATTGGAACATTTGTGCATTGCTGGTGGGAATGCAAAATGTTCAGCCACCGTAGAAACAGTGTGATGGTTCCTCAAAATTAATTAAATAATTAATTAATTAAAATTAAAAAATAAAAATTAAAGCTATAATTACCATCTGATCTAACAATTTTACTTCTAAGTATATACCCAAAAGAAGTGACGGCAGGGATTTAAACAGATAGTTGTACACCAATGTTCATAACAGTATCATTCCCGAGAGCCAAAAGGGCGAAAAAACCCAAATGTTCATCAACAGATGAATGAGTAAACAAAATACGGTGTGTAAACCACTGTATGTATATATACATATAAAAAATACATGTTATTCAAACTTAAAAAGAAATGGAATTCTGATACATGCTACCACATGGGAGAACCTTGAAAACATTATTCTAAGTTAAAATAAGCCAGATACAAGAAGCCAAGTATTGTATGATTCCGCTTTTAGGAGGCACCTAGAGTAGGCAAATTCATGGAGACCGATTTATGACTGTTGACGTTGACCAAGGTCACTGGGCTAAAGCAGTGTTTGTCAGGCTCCTCCACTGAAGAGTTACTCACCTCCTCCCCCACCCCCAGTCCATACCCGGACTCTTTGGAAAGAAGTCATTGTGTGTGGCCCCCACTTAGGAAGAGGAAAGTTAAGCTCCCCCTCCTTGAGGGTGGAGTATCTGCACCATTTATTGGGAATCCTTCTGTATGGGAGATTTGTCTCTTTTCCCTCATTTATTGATTTATTCAATCATTATTTGTAACAATGTGTACTCATGGATATTTAGTTTATATTTCGGGTTATAAGCCAATACTATTTTGTTTACTTTGTTGCTTAAATGATTCCAGCTTTGGCCATTGGGAGCTCTTGCAGTTGGCAGTCGGCTGGGGGTTTTTTGTTTTGTTTTTCTTTCACTTTGTTTTTAACTCATAGACTTTACTTTTTAGAGCGGTTTTAAGTTACAGAGAAATGGAGCAGAAAGTACAGAGTTCCGCTTTACCTGCTTCCAGCCCTGTTTTCCCTCCCCCAAGCTTCTCCTATTATGACCCTCTTAACATTAGTGTGGTACATTTATGACAATTGTCAATACTAATACGTTTTTATTAACTAAAATCTATAATTCACATTAGGGGGTCACTACTGATCTTGTACATTCATGGGGTTCAGCACGTGTAGAATGACACAGATCCACCATCACGGCAACATACAGAGTAGTTCCACTGCCCTAAACATCGTCTGTGCTCCGCCTATTCGTCTCTGCCTCCCTCCGAAATTGCGGCAACCACTGATCTTTTTACTGTCTCCATAATTTTGCTTTTTACAGGATGTCATAGAGTCGGAATCACGGTATGGAGCTTTTTCAGATCCATGCTACATGCATTTAATATTCTTCCATGCCTTTTTGTGGCTCGATAGCTCATTTCTTTTTCTTTTTTGTTTCTGGTTGTGTTAAGTACAACCAATTTTGCAACTAATCTCTAAAACTCTTCATCTTGCAAAACTCAAACTCCATGGTCATTAAAAAACAACTCCCCATTTCCCTCTTCCCACAGCCCCTGGCAACCACCCTTTTACTTTGTATCAATTAAACGACTCCAGGTACATCACTGGAATCAGACAGTGTGTATCTTTTTGTGACTTGTTTATTTCACTTCACATAATACCCTCAAGGTTCTTCTGTGTTATAACATGTGTCAAAATTTCCTTCCTTTTTAAGGCTGAATAATATTTCATTTTATGTATAATACCACATTTTGGTTAGCCATTCATCTGTCAGTGGACACCTGAGTTGCTTCCCTGTTTGCTCTTGGGAATAATGCTATGATGAAGACGGGTGTACAAATACTTGTTTGAGACCTTGCTTTTACTTCTTTTGGGCATATGCCTAGAAGTATAATTGCTGGAGCATATACATTTTTAATTTCTTTAGGAACTCCCATATACTTTCCATAGGAGCTGCACTATTTCACATTTCCACCAACAGTGTACAAAGGTGCCAATTTTTCCACATCTTTGCCAACACTCATTACTTTGTCTTTAGTTTTTTAAATACTAACCATCCTAGTGAGTGTGATGTGGTATCTCATTCTGGATTTGATTTGCATTTTACCTAATAATTAGTGATGTTTAGTATCTTTTCATATTCTTGTTGTGCATTTGTATATCTTCCTTGGAGAAATGTTAATAGGTCATTTCTTTTTATGCCTGAATAATACTTCATCGTATGGGTATTACTATAGTTTATATAGATACATACTACAATTTGTTTATCCATTCACATATTGAAGGACATCTTGGTTGCTTCTAAGTTTTGATAATTATGAATAAAACTTTTTAAAAAAAGACTTATTTACTTATTTTAGAGAGAGAGAACACACGTGAGTTGGGGGAGGGGCAGAGGGAGAGACAGAGGGAGAGAAGCAGATTCCCTGACAAGAATGGATCCTGATGCGGGACTTGATCTCACAACCCTGAGATCATGACCTAAGCTGAAATCAAGAGTCAGATGCTTAATCAACTAAGCTACCCAGGCGCCCTGTGAATAAAGCTTCTATAAGAATTGTGTGCAAGGATCGCCCGCGTGGCTCACTTGGTTAAGCATCTGCCTTCAGCTCAGGTCATGGTCCCAGGGGCCTGGGATCGAGCCCATGTTGGGGTCCCAGCTCATCGGGGAGCCTGCTTCTCCCTCCTCCCCACTGCTTGTGTTCTCTCTCTCTCAAATAAAAATAAAATCTTAAAAAAAAAAAAAAAGAATTGTATGCAGGTTTTTGTGTGGACATATTTTCAACTCATTTGGGAAATGCCACGGAGTGTAATTGCCAGATGATACAGTAAGAATATGTTTAGTTTGTAGGAAACCACCGAGCTTTCTTCCAAAGTGGCAGTACCTTGCATTCCCAGAAGAAATGAATGAGTTCCTGTTGCTCCACATTCTTGTCAGCATTTGGTGTTGTCAGTGTTTTGCATTTTAGCCATTTGAATAGGTGTGTGGTGATATCTCAATGTCGTTTTAATTTCCCTAATGACATGATGTTGAACTATCGTTGCATATGTTTATTTGCCATCTGTGTATCTTCTTTGATGAAGTGTCTACATAGTTTGCTCATTTTAAAATTGTGTTGTTTTCTTATTGCTGATTTTTAAGAGCTTTTAATGCATTTTTGATACCAGTTCTTTATTATATATGTTTTGCAAATATTTTCTCCCAGGCTGTGGCTTGTCTTTCCATTTCCTTAACAGTAACTTTCACAGAATATAAATTTTTAATTTTAGTGAAGCCCAACTTACCAATTTTTTCTTTCATTGATTGTGCTTTTGCTATTGCATCTTGTTGTAAGGTTTTAATTACTAATAATTGTTAATTCAATTACAAATAGTTACAAGATTATTCAGATTTCTATTTCCTCTTGATTTAAGTTTGGTAATTTACATCTTTTAAAAA
This sequence comes from Ursus maritimus, assembly GCF_017311325.1. Lineage (NCBI taxonomy): Eukaryota > Metazoa > Chordata > Mammalia > Carnivora > Ursidae > Ursus > Ursus maritimus. Next base: position 69,166,273 of record NW_024426774.1, read on the forward strand.
ATTTGTTAATTTCATCCAGAGTGTTGAATTTATTGGCCTAAAGTTCTTAATAATGTTCTTTTGTTGTTCTTTTAATATCTATAGGATCTGTCCTTGTCTCATTTCATTTCTGATTTTGCTAATTTGGGTCCTCATTTTTTTCCCATTAATTAATCCGGCTAGAGGTATATCACTTTTACTGATCTTGTCAAAAAATGTTTCATATGGTTTTTTTTTCATATACTGTCCAGTTTTCTGGTTGTTACAGAGCAGCTTAAGTCTAGTCCTGTCCCTCAATTATGGCTACAGGTCAAAGTATCAGGGTGATTCTTAAACTGCCTACACCCTCAATGGTTTCCCTAAGGTTCTTAGAACAGAAGCCCAAATCTTTGACTCACATGGCTTTGCAAGAACTGGCACCAGCTCTTTTGCTTTGTGGCCACACTATTAGCCTTTTCCTTCACCCAAAATCTGCTGTTTGCTCCTATCCCAGAATCTCAGTGATTGCTGTTGCCCAGAAAAAAAAAGCTATGCTTTCAGTTCCAATACCTGTTTCTTTCAGATCTCAGTTTAAATCACATTCTTTATGGTAGCCCCCCTAAAGCCCTAGATTAAATGTTACGTTTTCATAGCTCCCTATCCTTTTTTTTCATGGCAATCAGCGCAATTTATAATTGCATTTACATTTTTTTGGAGAGGCATTGTCTATTTTTACTTCTTAGTGCATATTGTACATCCAACAGTTAAAGCTCAATGCTTGGGATTAGGCACTGAAATACCTGATTGAAAAAATGCTCGGTTCACCAACAGTGTGGAATTTTTCTCAATTCCTTTCCTGACATATAAGATTATCATAAAAATTTAGTTATACTGCAGAGTATTTTACACTGGCTGCAGTCTCCACTTAAGAATTCTCAACCATTGGGGTGCCTGTGTGGCTCAGTTGGTTAAGCGTTGGACTCTTGGTTTTGGCTCAGTTTTGGCTCAGGTCATAATCTCAGGGTTGTGGGATGGAGCCTCACATTGGGCTCTCTTCTCAGCGTGGTCTGCTTGAGATTCTCTCCCTCTGTCCCCCACTTCCCGCCCCCCCCGCCCCACCGCTTGCTCTCTCTCAAATAAATAAATATAATCTAAAAAAACCCTTAAAACTTGAAAACAGAAAAAAAAAGAATTCTCAACCATTAGGGGCACCTGGGTGGCTCAGTTGGTTGAGACGACCAACTCTTGTTTTAGGCTCAGGTCCATGTTCTTGGGGGGACCAAGCCCTGCCTGGAGCCCTGCATGGAGCCCTGCATGGAGCCCCGTGCTCCTCCCCTCTTTAAAAGAAATACATAAAATCTTAACAACAACCACAACAAAAAACTCTTAAGCATTAGACAGCAATTTTGCTTCAGGTTCTAAAATCGCCCCTAAGTTAATATTCTTTATAATGTCTCCTTTTGTCCTATTGCTAGTCTCTGCTTTTATTAAGTTTTCCCCTCAAGATTGATTTATACATATTTACTTGAACCAAAATCTCAAAGTTGAGGAAAATCTATAACGTAAGTAAATCCACTTATACAAAAATTTTGTGTAAGAATCACGTTTAGTTAAAAAGGGATTGCTGTTTATCCACTAGATTATGAGGTAAATAAGGCTTCATAACTTGCCTTAAGTTCACTGAAAAATGACTCCTCCAAGAACATATTTGTAAACAAACTTTTGGAACACAAACTACCAAACACATGTGTAGCACATGGCTATTTCAATTTTCAGTTGACAGCTTCTAATAGTTCCTTATTTAAAATTTCATGAAACAGAATAATGCTGTTACTAAGGTTAATAATTGTTTTCATTCTTAAAGATTTTCAACAGTTTCACATCTAAGTTTTTGCACATTTTTGCGAGCTTTATTTCCAGTTAAAAAACATGTCCCAAAATTCTTGAGGGAAAGACTAAATGTGTTTTAACCCATATTTTAGTAAGGTATTTTTCTAAAAATAGTATGTATTTCTTCCCCCTTCAGAACTAGTATGAGCTAGATGAATGCGATTATGAGAATAAAACTCTTAAGGAATAAATACATGACTCCCAAATGGCTATTTTGATGATTTTGTGTATCAAAAAGATGCTTTGGAAGGGATAAGGCCTAGAGAGCATGGTCGTTTAAAATCAATACGGCTGTCTCATTTGACTCAGTTTAAATCAACAACTCTACATAGCTAATACCAATTAAATTACCAGCACAGAATTTCAAAGGGAAGTGGGGGGTTTACAATTAAGATGTTGGTTGTAGATTATTATTCATTTTATAGTGGATGCCCCAATTTTTAAACACATGGTATTACTGGGTATTGTTGAAGTAACACTACTATATTTAGATATAATCTTAATTTCATAATCTCCTCAGTTTTTCTTATATTTCAACATATCTCATATATACATATGCATAGGAAAAGAAGTTCAACTTCAGGAATAGAATAATTTAATTAACACTACTATTTTAGCTTTCAAAATGAATGGCCTGTAAAAACCAGGAAAAGCAATACTTAAAAAAAGACTTTCTGAAATTTCAACTTTCTCATTTGTAGAACTTCCAACTTTGTAACACCAAAATGGAAAGGGCGTGTGTATGTATAAGTATGAGACACTTACATCTACGCTATCCACCCAAAAGAACAGAGAAAGTACAACAATGTTATAAAACAAGGTTTATTCTGCAATATTTTATCATAATGAATTGCATCTCTTTGGTAAAAATAAACTTTATAAACATTTTAATAATCAGAGATTAGATACAAAAACTAAATATCTGTTAGGTTGCTTTTAATATGAGCAAAGACTGGCAACAGAGAAGTGGTTCACTTGTGACTGGTCATCTACTGGCAGTTGTAACTCAAACTCAGGGCAATTTTTATGCTACATTAGAAAAGAGGATAAGGAAACCAGTTTAATAACTCAAATTTCTTGAATCGGAAAGTATTCTTGCACTTTCATTTAAAAATAAATAATAGTTACAGTGAATTGGCAATTATACATTTTTATACACTATATGATGGCAACATAATACTTTAAAATTAAGCACTTAGTTTAATAAGAAATGTACAACAATTTTAAAAACAAGTTTTGACAATGGCACTGGCAGTTAGATGCAAACAAAATGTGCTTTAAGAAAAAATGGCAGGTATAACATTAAAATACTCTATTGTGTCTTTCAATAAATATTGAGTACATCATTAACATAGTGAATTAAACTTTGTTTAAATCAAAGCTTACACATTTCAAACTAACCAAAAAAACCCCACAAAACTGTAAAGTATATGTAAACCAGAAAGCCTCAAAGTTTAATTAAATGCTATGGTCTTCACGAATGGTTGTTAAGTTACTGTAATATTTAAGACAAAAGTCTTTACAGCTTTGTGAAGTATTCACATCTGTTGATTAAATTGCTAGGAAAGGCCTCCTGGTCTACGAAGACACACACATTCCCTCAAACTTTCTCTACCTTTGAATTCGTGCTTATATATATTTAACTGACCACCTAGTATGAACCCTTTACATAATGCCTCAGAAAGAAGCAAAAGAAAAATATATATATTCTAAACCTTACTATATACAGGGGAATCTAAGTTAAGAGAAGTCATGCTGGCTATAGGGAGGAAAGGAAAGGCTCAAAGGTGGAAAAACGGAGGCAATCCACCAATAATTGGCTTTTCCATGAATACATGTTTTCTTTCTCTGAATTTGAAAGGTAAAATAAAATATTAATGAATTTAGTAACATATTGCACAAATAAATTTCAAAAATCTATACTCAAGAAACACTGATTCTATTTGGGATGTGAAAGATGAAGATTAATTGTGCTGACTCAAAACTTTCACTAGAAATCTATTATAAAACAGAATCGGCTGTAACAATTTATATTGATATAAGGCAAATTATGTTAGCTTAAATCACAGTTTTAAAATATGCTGGAACATATATAACCTCTCTGGGATTGCCAAACTGTTTCTATTACAGTATAATTTCTTATTAATATATTATTAGAAATACAATTTCCAGTCCATAGGACTTGAAATGACTTTCCTTAATTGGGTGGTTATTAGTCATGTTTTTATCTGAACACACCTGAGGAATGGGATCATATCTACAAAAGTAATAACGGGGGAATCATAATTAAAAAGGTACTTCCCCTTGAAAATAACTGCCTTGGTAAATCAGCAAATGGAAAGTGATGCACTGAATTCTGAATAAGAATTAAGTGTAAAATACCATGTGACTTCTTCCCATTAGCTTTTAGTATGACAGTGTTCATTGTCCTTGCTAGTGATGCATATAAACTTTTACATTTGTGGGAAGAGTACATGAAGAGGGAGAGAATAGTAAGTTTAAAGAATTATTGTTATTTATATTAAGCCAAAATAATTTTGAAGATCCCTCTTAAAGGGGGACAACTCTCCCCCTCCTTATCTTAGATCCTTGTCCTCTGCTTACGAAGAGTAATTATCTAAATGGACAGGAACCAGAGAGAACATCTGTGGTACAGAATTTCAGTAGAACAGAATAAATTGGAACCAGATCACTGAAACACACCATTACTAAGGTCTATCCAGAGGGCCACCACAAACAGCTTAAAGATATTGTTATTAAAATGAGTTTTATAATCTGTGTACTAGTTATACTGTGGTATAAGCATTTTTGTGTGTGTGTTATAGTCACCATCTACAGTAAAAGGTGTTAACTTGGATTAGCCATTCTCTATAGATGTGACATACGTGAAGGAAAAAAAAACCCCAAATACCTCATTCTGCATACTTAAGAACTATTTTTCATTATCAACAAATTTAAAAATTACTGTATTTCAAGAGCACCAATTCTATTAATGTGGCTATTCAAGTTCAATTACAATTACCATGGAAACAGGACAGATAATATTAATGTTATCCCTGGCTTAAAGTTTTGCCAACTGAAAAAGATGTTTTCATTATGCTTCTCATTCGACAGTTTTGCCCAAATAAAATTTACAACTTAAAATAAAAATATTTGTCTCTTAAAAAAAAAAAAATCCAAGAAAACGCTTTAGTCATAGAAATAGCTGAAAGTAACCAACCAAAATCACGAGCCTATGTATCTATGTGTGTGTGTATGTATGTATGAAATTATCAGAAAAATGAAAACAAGGTCATTGTTATAAAACAGAATGTACCATGAGATAAGATCAAACTTTTGGAAAGTTGCCTCCACCAATGTAAAAAAATATATATACTGAGTAATTTTAGTTTTATTAGTATCCTATGTTCTTTCTAAATAATAGTCGAACTATAAAAATGATATGGAAAAATGTCTCATAGAAGCAGATTTGTTCAAATACTTAAAATGCCTTAGTCAATGCACCTTTGGAACAGCGCTGTAGAATCCGAGCATAGAATGAATGGCACACACATATTATACTGTCTTTCCCAAAGGGTGTACTGTATAAGATTTAATTTTTTATGAATATTGAAACTCATGAAGGTACTTTGTCTCTACAGTTTTGTTAAATCCTTTTAAATTTAATTAGGACTACATACAAACTTAATTCATACAAACCTTGGACAGAAGTTTTTTCCTAAATGATCTATCTTTAAGAGGACATTAAGTAGTAACTATTTAAAATGTTTATATTAGGTTACACTCCATTCCTACCACAAAATTCCCAGAATGCAGTCCATTTAACAACAAATGAAAGATTCTCATATTGCAAAAAGTGTGTCAAAATGGGTGTTAACCAACCCCAAAACACACTTTATGGCTATATCCTCTCATTGGATTGTTTCTACTCAACAAAGCCAGCTAATGGCTAAAATTCAAACAATGGTTGCAAAGCACTCTGGGAACAAACGGAAGGCCCCAATAAAAGTTATGCAACATCTGGGAAGTAAAAAAAAAAAAAAAAAATTCAAAGATAATATTGTAATAGGACTTGGAGTGTTCTTAGATGAAATTTTACCACAAAACCGCCTTTTCTAAATTTCAGAACTCCTTGCTTGCTACTTTCTGCCTGTGTAAAGGAGCTTTCTAGACATCTAGGACCTTTTCCAATTTATATTCAACTTTGTCCATGCTTCAACAAAAATAATTAAAAATTAAGACAAAATAAAAAATCCAAATCTCGTTCTACTGGATTGCATGTGTCCCGAGGGAAGTATGTGAGAGAGACATCAGCAACATTTTTAGCTGGATCAGCAACTATAGTTAATCACAGACTGGAAAAAAAAATGAAAAAAGTTATAGAGTTGCCAATTCTTACACTTTAACATATTAACAGAATAAACGATTTTTCCCACAAGTTTTAAGACAGAGGCTGTAGATTTTCTTATATAAAAACTTTCAAATCTTAGAGACACCTGACACAAAAATTATGCTTTTAGGACTTGGCATCGTATCTATGGTTGGGCATGATCCTAACAGCAATTATTTAATAAAATTAAAACAAACAAATGTTTTGAAATAAACACGTAATTAGCACCCCTCCCCCACCCTAAAACAAAAGAAGTCCATTATGGCTTTGATATCCCTTGTAAAGAATTAAGTAGAAGAGTATTGCCACACTTTAAAGTAATTTCACACTAATAAGTATTTCTATTTTTTCCGCTGCTTTTGATTTTGTGTCTTTGCAGTACTTATTAGGGAACCCAGGCATGTACGGATTCCAGCAAGGTGGAGCAGAGATCCAGCTGCCTCTTTGAGCTCCTCATCAATTTCTTGACATAACTGTTTGCGCATCTTTTTGCCTGGCTGCCCCTTCTCAGAGGTATCCGCACAAGCCTGTGATGCATAGCCACTGTCTCCAAGAGGATCATCTTCATAATCAACATCTGTATCTTCTTCACTGTGAAATCCTTCACTGCCATCACTTCCCACGTGGCTACTCTTTGGGATAAATTCATATGCCTCATCCACAGAGGACAGAGAAGACACACTAGACCTGGACGCACAGCGCTGTGCTGCCATGCTACTCGCACTGTAATTGTGGTCTTCTTTTGGATCAATGCTCGTGGCCAAAGAATCACTCTCTTGCAATCGCACAGTACCGGGATGATTAAATGCATTGCTGTAACTCCTCTTTTTTTGCATTGCTGTTTTAAGAGGAAGAGGCTTCTCACCTGTGGAAAAGAAAACGTCCATCAATAGGTCAAATGCATTTGATTGCAAGACAGGCCATTTAAACAACTATATCACTACTGAGTAGCAAGTGCTTTAGGGTTAGTAATGTTCTGCAGGTTTTTGTTCACTTGTTTCTTCTTTCACTAAGACCGTATCATCCTGTAGGTATTAACTAGTAACATTTTCAAAATCACTTAATGATATGTCTTGACCTTTCCATGAAAAATATAATTATTTTGAGCTGTTTGTACAGAATGCATCAGTAAGAATGTGCCACTTTTGAGCTAACCATTTTCTTGCTGATACTTAGATTTTCCCAATTTTTCACTACTATGAATAATAGTGCAATGAAAATCCTTCTAGATGCCTCTTCTTACACATATGCAAATATTTTTTCTAGAATACCAAGCAACAGAATTTTTTTTTTTTTTTAAAGAGTTTATTTATTTGACAGAGATAGAGACAGCCAGCGAGAGAGGGAACACAAGCAGGGGGAGTGAGAGAGGAAGAAGCAGGCTCCCAGCAGAGGAGCCCGATGTGGGACTCGAACCCGGAACGCCGGGATCACGCCCTGAGCCGAAGGCAGACGCTTTAACGACTGCGCTACCCAGGTGTCCCAAGCAACAGAATTATTAAGTAAAAGAATATATACATTTCAGATTATAACTGGTATTTTTTTTTAACTGAAGTATAGTTGACATACAATCTTATATTAGTTTTAGGAGTATATCATAGAGATTTGACAATTCTATACATTATGTAATGCTCACCTTAAGTGTAGTCACCATTTAAAGTTATTACAATAATATTGACTATATTCCCTATGCTGTACTTTTCATGCCCCTGTGATTTATTTATTTTATAACTGGAAATTTGTAACCTCTTAATTGCCTTCACTTATTTCACTCATCCCCCGACCCTCCTTCCCCCTAGCAACCACCAGTTTCTTCTCTGTATTTATAAGTCTGTTTCTGTTTTCTTTTCTTTTCTTTCTTTTTTTTTAAATGATTTTACTTATTTATTTGACAGAGAGACAGTGCACGCACAAACGGGGGAGGGGGGGTGTGCAGCAGCAGGCAGAGGGAGAAGCAGGTTCTCCGCTGAGCAAGGAGCCCAATATGGGGCTCAATCCTAGGACTCTAAGATCATGACCTGAGCCAAAGGCAGATGCTTAACCGACTGAGCAACTAGGCGCCTGTTTTTTGTTTTTAAGATTTTTATTTATTTATTTGAGAGAGAGAGAGAGAGAACAAGTGAGGGGAGGGGCAGAGGAAAAGGAAGAGGGACAAGCACATTCCGCACTGAGCATGGAGCGTCACACACAGGGCTCAATCTCAGGACCCTGAGATCATGACCTGAGCTGAAACCAAGAGTCAGGCACTTAAGGGACTGAGCCACCCAGGTGTCCATTTCTGTTGTTTGTTCATTTGTTTTTTTTCTTAGATTCCATATATGAGTGAAATCATATGGAATTGGTTTTTCTCTGGCTTATTTCACTTAGCATAAAACTCTCTAGGTCCACTTATGTTGTCAAGAATGGCAAGATTTCATCCCTTTTTTATGGTGGAGTAATATTCCATTGTGTATATATATCACATCTTTATCCACTCATCTACTGATGGACAAAGGTTGTTTGCTTCCATATTTTGGCTATGCAAATAATGCTGCAATAAACAGAGAGGTGCATGTATCTTTTCGAATTAAGTGTTTTTGTTTTCTTCAGGTAAATACCCACAGATGGAATTATAGGATGGTATGGTACTTCTATTTTTAGTTTCTTGAGGAACCTCCATACAGTTTTTCATAGTGGCCGCACCAATTTGCATTCCCACCAATAGTAGGTTCCCTTTTCTCTACATTCTCATCAACACTTGTTATTTCTTGTCTTTTTGATACTAGACATTCTGACTGGTATGAGATTTCACTGCGGTTTTGATTTGCATTTGTAGCTGGTATTTTCAAACTGTTCTCCAAAATGGTTCTCCAAAATTTACACCCTACAGTGTATGACAATAACCAGTTCCCACAATTAACACCTAATATTATTAATCATTTTAATTTTTCATAATCTCATAGACAAAAAAAGGTAGTACCTCAATATTGTTTCATTTTGCATTTCCCTGTCTTCTAGAGAAGTTGCATATCTTTTCAAATGTGTATTGTCCACTTTATTTCCTTCTCTGAGACCCACGTAATTCATATATTTTCTTGGTTTTTCTGAACATTTTTCTTATTTCTTACTTGTAGAGTCCTTTTATATACATATGATTAATATTAACCCTTTGTTTGTTATATACATAGCAAAAAGAATGTTCTCTCAATGTTTTCCTTGTGTGACTTTTCTTACAGATATCTTTTATTGTCAGAACTACAAAATTTTGATTAGATTTACCTATTTTTTTTAGTGGATTTTGTACTTTGTATATGAAGGGTTTTTCAATTCCAAGGTTATAAATATACTTTCCTATATTTTCTTATTTATGGCTTTCATTTTTACATTTAAATTTTCAACCTTAATTTCTACACATGCTATTTATTTCTTTGTTTCTTGGTCCATGTAAAAATATCTATCACAGTATTAACTTTAATCTCATAACTGCTCACATATACTAATGGAAATATAATAAAATAGAAACTAAGTAATTCAAATGCAAACACAATTTAGTTGGAAAAAACAATTTTGCCTATAAAATTTAAATATTTTGTATTCTAAATTACATTTGAAAAAGCACTCACAAAAATGTATTTTAGGAAGAATGGCATGATTGCTTACATTCTAAAATTCCTTGTTCTATAGAAGTATTTAAAAGCATCATTGCAGTGGCAGCATCAATATCAGATTCTGAAAAAGGAAAAGAATAACAATATTAATGTTCTTTATAAAAGAGAGGCATTATAAATATTTGCAAAGGTAACCAACATTAAGATTTGGTGTATATTCTTTTACTTAAATACAGACACGCACACACACATTAAACAAAATGAGACACATATTATTCTGCAATCTGTTTTTGTTCACTTAAAATTATGAACAGTTTTGTGGATAGTATCAAATAAAGGAAAACTGAGAAGTACTGGAGATAATAAATTTCTTATGATTTTCTTAATAACATTTTCTTTTCTCTAGCTTACCTTACCATAAGAAGATAGTATGTTATTCATAATACATACAAAATATGTTTTCATCATCTGTATATGTCATCACTAAGGCTTCCAGTCAACAGACTACTAGTAGGTAAGCTTTTGGGGAATCAAGTTATACATGGATTTTCAACTGCATAGGGGAAGGAGGCAGGGGTCAGCATCCCTTACCTCCCCATTATTCAGGGGTCAACTGTAATTAACTAAAAATGTACACTAAGGCATTATTACTTTTTAGCATATTTACCTTTTTTTAAAAAAGATTTATTTATTTAAGAGAGAATGAGAGAAAGACAGAAAGAGAGAGGGAGGGAGGAAGGGAGAGAGCACAAGCAAGGGGAGGGCAGGAGGGAGAGAATATCTAAGCAGACTCCTACTGGTAAGGCTCGATCTCCACCACCCACGAGACCAGGACCTGAGCCAAAACTAAGAGTCGGACACCCAACTGATTGAGCCACGCAGGTGCTCCTACCCTTTTTAGCATTTAAAAAATATCTTTACCTGTGCATTATCTGCAGTTATAAAGTACATACTAGTTACAGGAGTTAAAAATATGCATTATTTGGTCAGTCTAGATTATGTGAATTTACAAATGTTAAATGAATAATTATTGCTGGCACGAAAGTATTAGTAATGTTTCTAATCATAATTGTATGTGAGCCCACAAGTACTACAGACTTCATAAGAGGTCAAACATAATTATGGATATTCCATAAGGAAAATGAGCTTTAAAAGGCTGGTAAAATCAGCAGGTTCTACTCCAGATAAAGTCATTATACTCTCATATCTACTTTTCTGCTGGCAGTTCCTCTCCATCTTGGTGATCTATTATTCTGAATAACTATAATTAAATAAAAGTAATACGGTATAATCTAATATGAAGGAAAAGTTAGAAAATATTTAGAAATTTTAGATTATATAGGATGTTTAAAATAAGATTCAGATATGAAACCTCCCATTTCTTTCTGAAAGCTAGAAAATTTTTATTGCCCCAATGTTTTCCATTTTATTTGTAATCCTAATCATAGTTATTTTAGATAATAAAGCCATAAAGATATTGACTTGTTTTCTCCCCAACTTGACTACAAACTCTGTGAAGACAGAAAAAGTTATTGTTGGGGTGCCTGGGTGGCACAGCGGTTAAGCGTCTGCTTTCGGCTCAGGGCATGATCCCGGCGTTGTGGGATCGAGCCCCACATCAGGCTCCTCTGCTGTGAGCCTGCTTCTTCCTCTCCCACTCCCCCTGCTTGTGTTCCCTCTCTCGCTGGCTGTCTCTATCTCTGTCAAATAAATAAATAAAATCTTTGAAAAAAAAAAGAAAGAAAAAGTTATTGTTATTAACTTTACCAAAAAGACTTAAGTAAATCAGAAGATGGCTGTTCCTAAGGAGCACATTAATACTACAACTCTTTCCCCTTTAATAAAGTGTGACCTCATGAAACAAGAGACTATTTGAATGCCTTCCCAATTAAGTCTTATCCCCTATGTTCTATAATGCCTGGAATAGTAGGTCCTCGATAAATGTGTATATAATGAAGTATATGACCTCCTTTCCTTAGATTAAGCTAATTATCACCAAATTACTAACTTTGGGTATCATTGGGCTTGGCATGTTCTGAGTGTTATTAACTCATCTAATCCTTGCAACTTTATGATGTGGGTACTATTAGTGTTTCCTCTTAAAAATGAAAAACACCAGACACAGACAGGTCTCTAGGAATGATGGAGGTGGGACTTGAACCTCTCAGTAGTCTACTTCCAGAACCTAGGCCTTCAATTTGTACTCTATCAATCAACAATCATTCATACTTACTAAGATGACTAGAGTAGGAAATTCTGCAGGATTTACAGAATATACTGGAAATTCTCTATTTTGTCATTCACTCAATAAAATGAGTAACCTGTCATGAGCCAGACATCATTCCAGGCTGTGGGAATATAGCAAAAAACAAAACAGGAAAACCCCTGACCTCTCAGAACACAAAGGAATAATTAAAACAGTATGTCACAAGGTGATAAACACAAGAGAGAGAAACTAAGTTGAAAGGGGGATAGAGAGTGTTGGGAAGGGTGACTGAACTTTAAATACAGAGGTTAGAGAAGGCTTCAAGAAAAGGCAAGGGTTGAGCAAAGATTCAGGGAGATGAGAAAAAGAAGCCATGTAGATATCTGAAGGAAAAGTATTTCAAGGCAGAAGGAACAATAAGTAACAAGAATATGAATCAGTGTTTCTCACATCATAGCCAAGAAAAGATCTCTCCAATTCTGGTCTTTTAGAATGAAACCTGACAATAGTTTGATAGAGTTCAGTATTCTAACATGTCTTTGAAGAAGAAAAGGTGCAGACTCTAGCCCATATTGTATCTCTGTGTGAACTGGAAAAAAGCAAGTCTGCCTCCAGGTGAATGCTTCCCTGTATGAAGGCACACAGCTTGAAGACTGGAGCGTGGGCTGAATTTCAGACCCCACTCATTGCCTCAGCCAAGTGGCCTTGTGCAGGGCACATCTTGCATGGCACTGTGCAAAAGCCCTGACAGAGAGTTTCCTGTTCCATGAAATAAATTTTCTTTTAATAAAAAAGGTCCACCTTGTTTCCAATTTCATTAAAAAAAGAAAAGGAGGTGATGGTGAGGGAGAATCTAACACCAAAAAGCATAATAATGAAACAATTTCAGAAAATTTACAATCTTATAAATGAAGTACCTATAAAATCTTATCCAAAAAATTAGTGTATCTCTAGCTTAACTTCCTATAGTAAACTTCCATTAGAAGGAGTCATATTTCTGAAAAACAATACCTAAAACTAAAGAAAATTGGTGAGGCTTATGCTGACAACCTAAGAGAGCTGCATGAACACCACTTCTTTTCTTAGTTTCCAAATATTTAAAATAACAAAATCAGATACTACTTCTGTAACAGTAGAACAGGAAAAGTGTACCTTAAACACATTTATTTCTTGTATAGATTTATTATAACCAAATTAATTTAAACTCTCCCACATGAACTTAACTTTATGAAACCGAAAACTTCCCTGCAAAAAGATTTTATCTGTATGCAATTTGTTTGGTTTAGAACATTCTAAGTATGCTTCCCATAATGCCTTGCCAATTAACTCTAGAAAAATGATTACCTGTAAGAAAAATGACCCCACACACTCAGTAATCAAGAATACCTGATTATCAATGATTTGTCCAAGGTACAGTCTTGAACTTCTTAGAACAAATACAACAAAAACTCTCTGTGTAGACTTTACAAACAATTTTTATTTAAAGTACCCAATCTGTTTTGGTATTAAAATTAAACTGAAGACTTACTTGTTTATTGTCACAACTGAAAACACTTCATGTTATTTTTTCACTGATAATACTTTAGCTATTTAAAATGTAGCTCTGTGTTTTTAAAAACATACTATTAGCTCAGTAACCTAGCATATCCAGTTCATAAAGAATAAAAATTTGGTTCTTTTAAAGTCTTTTGTATATATTTTCTCTAACACTATTTAAATTAAGCAAATAATTCACTTCTAGTTGAAAGTCATGTGTCATTAACAGTCATGAGAGCCTTCCAAATAGTGATTAAAAAAACCAACTTAGTTCAAAGTCATATTCTCTTTCTTCCTTCATAGTTCTGACTGGAGTTCAAGACATGCTACTAATTTAATAATTGATTCAAATAAATTTCTGCCATAAGTCTTAATTTGTATGTCCTGGTTTATATTTCCTTAACATCTTGATGCTGGGAAATTACTAACAATAATTGAGAAAAAATTCTAAGACACTAGGTTTCGCCATGTGAAACTAAGGGTTATGACACAAACTGACATGTTTCTATTATCTGATTCTCAATCCATTTGCTTAAAGAATGATATGAGACCCACAGAAGCAGAATTTAAATGGTTATAAGCTTAGTAATAACTACAAGGACTTACTACCTCTGTCAAACCTAACATACACATTTACAAAGCATGCAAACAGAGAAGCTGTCTCTTGTGATTCTTTAATATAGAGGAGAGCAATTTTGATAAACTGCCAATACTTTAAGCTGCTTGGACCACTGGTTTAGTTTCATTTCTATTAAGATACAAATTATACTAATTTAGAATCTTAAATTTGAACTTAGATTTGCACTTAGCCCCTAACATCATCATTAACCATCCATAGTTTGTACTTGCTTGTAGTATACTAGTGCTTCAGTATAAATACTATAACTTAGTAGCTAGAATGTGAGTTCCATTTTTGTCATCTTTCTTCACTGATGTATCCTTCTGCCTAGCACACAAGTGTAATCAATAAATATTTCTTAAGCAGATGAATTTATTCTAAATATACAGCAAACTAAAATACTGACAAGAAAGATTTTGTTTTGCTATCTCAGTATGAGATTCCTGTGCCTCCTGCCCTGTTATACAATACTGTAATATATATTGGCACATAAAATTAGTCATCATAAGGTGAGCAAGAGAGACAACTACACTTTAAACAAACTGCTGCACCTACTTTGGGTGATAGTGAATATTTCTGGAGTTTCTATGCCTAAATAAGTTCTCCTATTGATCTTATGTGTTTAAAGGTAGCTCTATTATAATGATTAGTAAAGATGATTCTGTGAAGTAACAGATGAATCTAATACTGGAGCTCAACGACACCTAAGTGACCTTTATAAAACACAAAACTGACAATGTTGCCTCATTCTTTAACGCCCTTCAGCAACTCCCCCAGTGCCTCACACCTAGTAGGACTATAGGTTCTGAAATCAGAGTTTCTGAGTTCCTTGTATGCCTTTTACTAGTGGTGTGGCCTTGAGAAAATTACTTAATCTCTCCAAACTTCAGTTTCCTTATTTGTAAAAGGAGGTAACAATACCTCAAAGAATTGTAAGGATTAAATGAGATAATGCACTCATAGCACCACAGTAAGGACTCAATGCTAACTAATGTTACAGTTACAGGAGGAGTTCAAACTCAGTACGCTAAGTAAGTTCTCCTTGATTTGGCTAATGCTCACTTAAACTTCTTCATTTGCCTTGTGCATGTTAAATGATCACATCTACATCTACTGGACCAAGGCTGCCGAATCCTCTTCTATAATCCTAGGCTTCAGGCATACTCACTGGCCTGCAGGTCCTAGCAGATAACCTCCAGCAAGGTCAAGTATTTCCCCAACTTTTGAGGTCCAACTCAAGCACCACTTTCTTTTCTAAGGGGCCTTTCCTGATCTACCTCTAAGCTTACTTTGCCAGCTACTTCCTTTCCCCCCTATGTACTCTGCATAATCTTGTCAACTTTCTTCAATTAAACTGTATGGTTTTGAGAGCAGGTCTCTTTCATCTCTGCATATCCCAAAGCACCCATACATTGCTTGGTACTACGTAGGAATTCAACAATTACTTGTAGAATAAACAGTTGAAGGTTTAGTCCATTTAGTGTTGTGTTTTTTCAAACTTTTCCCTAGAAATAGTATCGAGAGAAGAAAAAGCAAATTTCCTCATGAGTCTATCAAGAGGCCATAAAGCAACCTGATTTAAATATAAATTTTCTTAATTTTTGTGTGGTTTTATGTTTTCCTCTTAAAACTCATGAGAACTGCATATTCTATTCCAGCACAGGCCTGCATTTGTTTTAACCGGGAACTCCAAGCCCCCTCACCACCAAGTTAATTACTACTAGGCCTAAGATTCACCAGTAGAGAGATGGAGGGAAGTAAGCTATTAGCAGCACTGGAGAGATAATGTACCATATGTCTAAGTCATTAGATGAAGGAGAAATGCTATGCTCTAGCTATGAAAAACTGCAGCTAAAACTAGCAAAAGAGGAGCACCTGGGTGGCTCAGTCGGTTTGCCTTCGGCTCAGATCATGACCCTGGAGCCCCAGCATTGAGCCCCGTGCTGGGCAGGAAGCCTGCTTCTCCCTCTCCCTCTGTCCCACCCCCCGCTCACTCGCTCACTCTCTCTCAAATAAATAAATAAAATCTTAAAAAATATATATATATATATAACAAGCAGGAGAAAATTGTGAGAATGTCTGCTCCCCAAAAGAAGCAGCAGAATTAGGATAGAATGGAATAAGAGCAAGAAGAGATTCTAAATAAACCCAGAATTCACAAAGAACATGTTCTCAAAATCTGTAAATGAACTGAGCTTGAAAGACTAAAGGTCAGAACTTATTGAGATAATAAAAATACGCAGTTTCCACAATTCCTAAATGTAAAGAGAAACCACATCTACCCATGCAGGAAGGAGAAAATGGATACTTGCATTATGTTAAGCCAGAACATTATCTGAACATACCCTCAATCCATTTAACTTCTTTGCAGAATTCTCTTCAGCTTTTTCACACCCTTTCCCTCCCTCATTTTTACAGACCATCATCACACTGCTTCCTAGGCTTGGCTTAGTGTAGTTCCAAAGAGCCAAAATGTTATCTGATACACAGAAAGACTTCTGGCCTAAGGATTTCTGCTTTTAAAGGTCATAGAAATGTCTCTAGGCCCGAAAGCAGCAATGCTAGAGAATCTTATGTTAATACATCACTAATTTATAATATTAACTATAAGTAGGGGGCAAAAACTACTAATTCAGAATTTTTATATACTTTGGAAAGTCATCTACAAAATTCTGGAAGTTAACTTGCTGCGTTCTTAAAGTTCTTTACACTTAACCTATAAAAGACATATTCTAAACTATATTCTAATCCAAACTTCTTCTGTAAAGGATCAATAAGTAAGTATTTTAGGTTTTGCCAGCGAGGAGGCAAAACCAAGGAAACAATAGAGAGATCTCTGTTGCAACTACTTAACTCTGCTCTTGTAGTGAATTTTCACATGCCTTGAAATATTATTTTTATCATTTTTCAACTATTTATAAACTCACAGGCCATATAAAAACAGGTGGCAGGCCAGATATGGCCCAAGGCCTAGTTGGCAACCTCTATTCTAGTCTAAGACAGACTTGAAAAGAAAGCTCTATACTGACAGTATTACTAAGAAATATTTTCCTATTTTCATGGAAAAATACACATAAAAGGAAATGAAAAAAAAGGGATATACAACAGTATACACAGTATAAGCCTAGCATTTGGAGAAAAAGTGTATGTGTGCGTGCACGTAGGCACATCTATTCATGTATAAGGTGTAAGAAGAACCAAAGTAATTAAAACAAAATGTTGACGATAATAGTAAGAGTAAATTTTAGTTTCTTTTTTTTCAATTTATTTAAATTCAAGTTGGTTAACATAGTGTATCATTAATTTTGGGTAGAATTTAGTGATTCATCACTTACATTTAACACCCAGTACTCATCACATCGGGTGTCTTCCTTAATACCCATCACTCCATTACCCCAACCCCCCATCTTGCCTCCCCTCTAGCAACCCTCAGTTTGTTCTCTATAGCTAAGAGTCTCTTAGGGTTTGTCTCTCTCTCTGTTTTTATCCTATTTTATTTTTCCTTCCCTTTCCCTATGTTCATCAGTTTTGTTTCTTAAAATTTAGTTTCTTTTTTATGTTTTTATTTTCCAAATCTTCTACAATGAACATATAATACTTTTATAATTAGACAAAAATTAAATAAACAAAAAACCTGATTTTTGACCTGAGCTGTTACGATTTAAAATAATGTTCTTATACATACCTTTGAGGGTTCGCACCTGGTTCTGCTTGAGTACAGAGCTTAAGAAGTGAGGTGATAAAGAGCCACTGAAAGATAGATAAGATAAATATGCTTATAAAAATCTTTTATTTTACTGTCTATAGAACTTAGTCACAAATACAACTATATTATACAATAAAAAACACAAACTATTTTTACCTTGTTTTCTTTGCTAATACTATTCAGTTTAGGAAGAGTCTGCCAAAGCAGAAAGAGCATTAGATCCAAGATAAAATCACAACTATTTGGACGTTCTTAGGCAAAATAATTAATTTCTTAGTTTCTTCATCTGTAAAATAGGAATAATTAAACCTCCCACATAGGGATGCTGTGATGAATAATAATAATGCATTTAAAATGCCTGTAACAATAGACAATACATAATAGTTACTATTTGGTTTTGTATTGGATGCTTAAGTTTGATATGATATTCATATAGGTGTTACCACAGAAATGAAAGCGTTTATCAAAACAAATGTGTGAAGAGAACTGTATGTAATGATGCAAAACAGATAAGTTCTTGATTTTATTAATAAAAATCAGTATCAAATTAAACTTGCTATAGTCATAAAGAGATTAGGAGTTTGGACTTTCCTTTTTTTTAAGATTTTATTTTTAAGCAATCTCTACACCTAGCACGGGGCTTGAATTCACAACCCCGAGATTAAGAGTCACATGCTCTTTTGACTGAACCAGCCAAGTGCCCCAGTTCTGGCTTTTTTTTTTTAATTCTAAAAATTAAAACATTTTTAGGACACACTATTTCTCTTCTTGGAATTTGTGATAGCATAAAAAATCTGTTTTGCTAACTAAATTATAAATCTATTTCCCATTCATAGTTTTACATATACTGTATCATTCTCTTTCTGAACTTACCAATTATGACATGAAAGGGCTACAAAAAGGCCTATTAGATGGAACCATCATTTTGGCAAACAATGAAAAACAGAAAATGTTTCTAAAAAATATTAAGGTAATGTTTTAAAGTCAAAAATTATCTTTATACTGTCATTTATCTATCTGGTTTTAAACCACAAAATCATTTTTATTTAACATATGATAAAGCTAAAAGATAAAATCATGAAAATGCAACCTATCAAAAGCACAGTGAACTGCATATTTGATGGTATACAAGAGTTTGAATTCTCTCATTTAATCTTTAATTTAAAAAAAGCACAGCTAAATAAAACACATAAATGACCACAAGCAGAACTTACCATTAGTTTCTAAATTATTTTTTTTAAACTAGGATACCTCATAAGCACCACCGTTAACGGATAAAGAAGATACCAAGTCCCAGCAATGAGGATATAAACTCTGATAACTTTTCTAGGTTTCATTTCATAAAGATAAACCACTCAATCATTCTTGTGACAGTAATCCTTTCAATCTAACTAGTAAACAAGCTTAAAGTCTCAGTGAGTAGATATATATTACTAATTTCAACTTTAACCTTACTAACTTTTTATTGCATTTCAGCCACCACTCCAAAGTTATTTAGTAATAGTTTAAGAAATTAAACACTGTATGAAATATTGATAATTGTTGCAGCTGAAGAGTTCATTATAGTTTTCTCCCTCCTTTTGTGTATGTCTGAAATTCTCCATCTAGTATTTTATTTAAAAGCTTTTAATTTTTCCAAAAAACACATTAACCATTAAGGCCACCCTCAAAAGTATCTCAACAAAGTCTGGCATTTTCAATTCAAACGAATGTACATAATAGAATTCAAAAAAAAATTCCAAAGGCTTCTTTAGGAAACAGAAACAAAATCTGATTTGAAGTCTCATTTTCAGCTTTGACTTGAAATGGGAAAGCTGTAAGATCAATAGGAGTCACAGAGTTTGAAAACAAGAGCCAAGGAGATATATTACAATTAAATTTACCAGGAGAAACAAAACAAATAAAAAAGTCAAAGCATTATTTTACTTGTCAGACATTTTGAAATTTGAGACTGTTAAAATAATTTTCAAATACTAAATGTGCTGTGAAAGATAATCAAACTTAAAATAAAAAAGAAATAAATATATACATTAAAATGTTACAATGACAAACTTAATCATCTTATTTTAAAAAGTTTAAATATACTTTCAATTTCCCATGTCTTTAGTCCGCATTAGTATTGCAGGCAATTAAAATAATTTAAACCTTTTGTACCTGTAATTATTATTACATCTTTCTTTAGGGTTTACTTAATTTACTCAGGAGTAACTGTATTTTCCAGAATATGTTCTCACCTATCACATATCCTGTTTCCTAATAATACAAGTTAGACTATAAGTAAAAATACCTCAGGCTAATGTCTTATCCATAAATTATTCTCTATTAAATAAAGAAAAACAAACCCAAACCTTACAACTTTGTTAGGTTTTTCCATGTCATACAATGAAATCTTATAAGTCACCACTGACACTTATACGGAAGATCCTGTACCTTTGTGGAGATGCAGGAGGGGTGTAAAATGTTAATGCTGAGGAGAAAGGTTGCTTCTTCAGTGCCTGCATAAGGTTTGGTTTATATTCTGGATCAACACACCATAAGGAACCTTTTCCATTAACCTAAAATAAAATACACAAGAATTATTAACCTGCAACTTTAAGACATATACAATCAGTGCCTGAATAATTTTGCTAAATGTGTATGGGAAAAAAACCCTAGAGTACCTTTTCAGTACAATGCAAAGGTTGAATTAAGCTTGCTATAAATGCATTGTATGGTCAAAAGCCCTTGAGGCAGGTGCCTGGGTTCTTATCTCCAGCTCTGCCATTTACCTGTTGTGTGACCTTAGGAAAGTTAACCAATCTCTACCTCTTCAGGCCATTATTCCTTCATTTGGAAGGTAGGGATGATAACACTACCTATCTCACAGGGCTGTTATGTGGATTAAATTATGCATAACGTACTCTGCATGGTGCCTGGCACATAGGGCCACAGGACAAGCCAATCACTTCAAAGTCTGTGAGAATGGTACGACCCCAAGATGTACAGTGAACAGCATGGAGGGCTGTACAATTGGTCCTCCACATGGTAAGATGCAACAAATGTAAGCCATTGTTATTGTTATAGAAAAACCAGAAAGAAAAGGAAAAATTAAGCTTTCAATACAGCATCATTTCCCCCAAAGTGATAAGCAGTATGAGATCAGGTGATACAGCAAAAAATAATTTTTATTTTTTAATGGCATTAACAGTAATGCTTAAGTTCTCATTTAAAGTAAATTTAAATTAAAAAAGCAAACGATTTCAGGGGCTTCTGGGTGGCTCAGTCGGTTAGGCAACCAACTCTTGATTTCAGCTTGGGTGTGATCTCAGGGTTGTGAGATTGAGTTGGCGGCGGCGGGCTCCACGCTCAGTGCAAGTCTGCTTGAGACCTCTCCCTTTCCCTCTGCCCATCCCTGTGCTCAGGTACACACTCTCTCTCCAAATTGAATAAAGTCTTAAAAAAATGGTTTCATGAAAAGCACAGCAGAAGTCTCAAAGAGTGGAAATCAACAACTGAGGTATGGAAAAGACTGCTGTAAAAGATAACAAAGAGGAAGGAAGAGTCAGCCCTTCCCTCAAGATGATTAAGTTACAACATTTGAGGGACTTTTAGATAATATGGCAATGAGCATACTAACCCAGATTCCATTGAAATAATCAGCAGAATCTAAAAATTATGGAATTTTTATGATTACTAGAAACTAGAGAAACCATTAACAAAAGTGCCCGCTAAATTTCAAGTGGGAAGTGCCTGAAAGAAGGACTTGTGTGATCCATAGTTTCCTCAATATGAAGGAACAGCTTACAGGAAGGTAAGTGGACAAGACACATGAAAAACCTCACTAATATTATCTAACGTGCAGGGAAGAAGGCCAGGCTATAATTCCTTCAAATAGGTTTGATAAATGCTGCACATTTTGGGGTGCCTGGGTGGCTCAGTTGTTAAGCATCTGCCTTCGGCTCAGGTCATGATCCCAGGGTCCTGGGGTGGAACCCTGCAAGGGGCTCCCTGCTCAGCGGGAAGCCTGCTTCTCCCTCTCCCACTCCCCCTGATTGTTCCCTCTCTCGCTGTGTCTCTGTCAAATAAATAAAATCTTAAAAAAAAAAAAAGAAAAAAAAGAAAAAGAAAAATGCTGCACATTTTACTTCCGTCCTTCTTAGAAGATCACACTACATACCAGCAGGTTAAGGGATCTAAACAGTCTTGCTATCATTATACTTGTTTTATATGGTTTCCTAAAGTTATCTGACATAGAACCTCCTTCTCCTGGGTAATATTTGAGGAAGTCAGTGTTCTGTGGAACACTTATGAGAAAAACTGATGTAATTAATGAATTCTTGTAGAATATGCTTTCCAAAGATTAATGGAAAAAGCTACAAACATTGATTAGGCCATGAGGAAAAATAAATTCCCTTTTAAAGTTCACAACTTTAAGACTCCAGTGCAAAAAAAATAAATAAATAAAATAAAAATCCAACAACAACAAAAATTCTCTGACAACTTGGAAATTTATAATACTCTTAGATTAAAAAGATACCCAAGCTACAATTTTAGATTATCTAGTAAATAAAGGGTATAAACATAGCTATATGAAAACTAAGAGAATGTGGCCAAAGGCAAATTTATATCCACTTTCATTCATTCATTCATTTTTTTTTTTTTAAAGATTTTATTTATTCATTTGACACAGAGAGAGAGCCAGCGAGAGAGGGAACACAAGCAGGGGGAGTGGGGAAGGAAGAAGCAGGCTTCCAGCAGAGGAGCCTGATGTGGGGCTCGATCCCAGAACGCTGGGATCACGCCCTGAGCCAAAGGCAGATGCTTAACGACTGCGCCACCCAGGCGCCCCCACTTTCATTCATTTTTTAAAAGACTTATGTATTTATTTGAGAGAGAGCACACATGTGCATGAGGGTGAGGGGCAGAGGGAGAGAGAATTTCAAGCAGATTCTACACTGGGCATGGAGCCCTACTGGTGACTCGATCTTACCATCCTGAGACTTTGGCCTGAGCCAAAACCAAGAGTCAGACACTTAACCAACTGAGCCAGGTGCCCCATCCACTTTCATTCGTAAACAACAATTGAAATATCTGAAATAAGCTTTTATCATATCTGGAGAAGGGTGGAGAGAAAATTAGATAATGTTATGTAATGTAAATATATTATATGAAAATTGATCATTGTTAAACTAGAAATCAGGAAAAGAATGGAATTGATAAATCAAGAGAGTATTCTAAAAAACCATCAATATGCTACACACCCTACTTGAGGTAGTCAAAGGAAATAATTGAAGGACTTTGGGAACTGTGATATCTATCACCTGCTAACTCTTCCTTCAGGATAAACCTGTTCTACTTCCTTAGCTGAACAACTTTAACTGCACATCCTGAACAGAAGCTGGACGACAAGTATACCTTACACATGGGCCACATCCATACACAGCCTACATACAGAACTCCACAGCCATGCAAGAAAATAAATAATAAATTTTTAAAAATTAAAAAATTAAAATTAAATTAAATCAATAAAATCTTCAAACAAAAAAAGATAAGGTAATTTATGTGTAAGTGACACAGAGCTGCAAAATAAATGAATACTTATTTCTGGGGGTTATTCTGAAATTGGCATAAAGTTAGAATTTATATGTTTTTAAGATTTTATTTATTTATTTGAGAGCAAGCGAGCGAGCAAGCGAACACAAGTGGGGAGAGAGACAGAGGAAGAGAGAAGCAGACTCTCTGCTGAATAGGCAGCCTGACTTGGGGCTTGATCCCAGGACTCTGGGATCATGACCTGAACTGAAGGCAGACGCTTAATCGACTGAGCCACCCAGGTGCCCTGTTTTTTTTTTTTTTTTTTTTTTTAAGATTTATTTAGAGAAAAAGACCACAAGTGAGCAAGTGGGGGGAGGGGTAGAGAAAGAGACAGAATCCTGAAGCTGACACCCCACTGACTGCGGAGCCTGCTGGATGTGGGGCTTGTTCCCAGGACCCTGAGATCATGAACCTGAGCCAAAATCAAGAGTCAGCTGCTTAATCGACTGAGCCACCCAGGCACCCCACGTTTATATGGTTTAATAGCAGTATATTCTACTCCTTTACCTCTAAGAGGGAGTTCTGAAAAAAATCAACAAGAACAAAATCAATTAATTCTGAGTAAGACATAAAAGGTAATAAAGAACAAGGAATAAACTAAATTTAGAAGGAAAAACAGCTGCTTTAGAAAAAGTATGCTATCAGTGTAAGCAGTTTTTAACATCCTAGCAACCTAAATATATAGGAAAAGAAAAACCACAGCTGTCATATCATATAGAAAGAAACACACCATACTATTAGGTGAAACTTTCTTCTGGCCTTCAGCAGCAAAATAACACATGAACTATATACTAAGTAAGTATTTGAAATTTTGATTTGTTTTTCAAAGGAAGTCAAATTTTACAAATGTACTTTTGAATGAAATTACTTAAATTAGATATGTCTTCAGTCAGTTGGCCCAAGGGATAAATGTGTTTTTTAATGATAGGGAAATAAGACTTTAAAACATTAACACCCACAACATCCTGAAGTGGTTCAGTTTCATACAGAAAAGTTATGTATGAATTATTTTTCATATCCTGACCAAGACAATTATTTTAATGATTCTAGCCATGTTCTATCTTGGTATTCCTGAGATTACACTCCTAGAAACTGGTTCAATAGTCTACTTTTTAAATTCTATCATGAGAATTACAAATTGTTCTGACCATAGTAGAATTGCTATTTCCTTGAAATAGTAAATGGGAAGAACTGGTACTGAAAACCTGCCGTTCAGGGCAGTTAAGTATCTTGAGTAAGGTTTCCAAATAAGAGTCTGGTTTATGTTACCATGGAAGCATTTCCTTTCACTGGGTCTGTTCACAAACTATCAGTAACAAGAGATAAAATTATGTATTTGCTAACATTATGTTTTAGAGTCTTCAGAATAGAGGAATTTATTTTAAACTAACTCTCACTTAAAAATCTTGCCCCTTCATTATTGTGCTTAGATGACAGAAGACAAATAATAGTTTTAGACGTTAAGTATTGTTTTAAACTAACTTTGCCTATACAAAATAAGTCTGTGCAATGGAAACAGGAAATGTGCATTCTCTCATTTACTATTTTGCCTTTTGGAACTATAAGGCTTCTGGACTTACATGGTAGAGAACCACTGAAGGTTTTGAAGAAATAAGGAATATACTAAGAAATTAACTTCAAAAAGATCTTAATGTTAGTTGTAGAGATAGTTTGGGAGAAAAAGCAATGTTCACTATTCCTGAAATGTTTTTACATACTTGCCCTGTACATTTTAATAGTTTTCCCCCGACTATCTTTTCTGTGGCTTTTAGAGTGACTGAATTAAAAGTAATTAACTAATCAAAAAGGGCATTCATAAGTCCTGTTTATAGCTTAAAACTTTTATGAACTTTTATAGTGGTTGGCATGACTTCTTTTCCTGGGATTCAGTTATTGAAGCAAGTCATCACTATGCAAATATACAGACTAAAACTGTACTAAACCAGGGAACATTTCTAATTTTGTGTTTCCCAGCTCAAGTCTCACAGTTATAGTGTCTTAGTTTGGCTTTAAAAAAATTAGAGAAGTAGATATAAGACCTGGATGTTTAAATATTTAAAACATGAAACCCAAACCAAAACAAAAAAAGACCACGTCTAACTTTTATAATTTTAAAATACTGAGGCAGATAAATACCTAGACCTGTCTATGGAGAGTATTAACTATGGTATGGATGATAGGGGGGAAAATCTCATCAGAAGCTATCCAGCTAACTGGGTATCATTACCACTTTGTAGTTTGGCCCAGACCTTGTCATCTTGACATTTTTTTTGAGATTATCATCTATAGATAAGACCTATTCATCAAAAAAGTGCTGGCAAGGTTGCCAAATTTAATTCCAACATTTTTTGGAACTAAGTACAACTTACTTGCCTTCTGCAGATTACAAGAGTACTGTTATTTCGAAACACTGATTCTAGAAGTATTTCATAAATTAAAAAAAAAAAATCCACAAGCAACACCAATCCTACCCGACTGTATCACTTTCTGTCCAAACTTCAGACATTTAAGCAGTGTGGCTATTGATTTTGTGAAGACCATCACCTGCCAGTTTCTTTCCTCCTACCCTGACCTGTGGTAATAGCTTACTAATTTTTATCCCAATACATTACAATTTCTATATTTATCCTCATATTTTTTATTATCTCACAAGATGATTTCTTTCTCTTTATCACACTCTCCCCATACTCTGGACTGTATGCTTTCTTGTTCGCTAGCTCTCACTTCCTTAACTTCTTTCTTTGAGCATTCAAAAATGCTCAAGTTAATTATATAAATAATGCACACATTTAAAGATTAAGGATAAAAACAAATCCCTTTTGATCACTACCACAAATCAAACTACACTGGACATATTCTGTAATTTTTATTACAAACAATACCACAGTGGATATACATCTCATTGTATGCAAGTATGAATGTTACTCTCAGGGAGAAACTGGAATCTAATCCACTAGAACAAAAGATATGCACATTTCTAATTTTAATAATTGTAGCCAAGTTGCCCTCAAAAATGGTCATACTAATTTACACTCTAATCTATTAGTGGTATGAAAATATCGGTATTATTTCCCCTATCCTTATCTAAATTGATATTATCATTTAAAATGTTTGCATTCTAATGGGGTACAACATACAAACATACTAGTTTGTATGTCCCTGATTACTAGTGAGGAGGAACATCTCTGCATGCTTATTGGCCATTTGTATCTCCTCCTCTGTTAACTGCCTGTTCATAATCTTACCCACTTTTTAAATTAGTTTTCATTTTCTTATTGAATTAGATGAATTCTTTACACACGGTGGTGTATTGCTCATTGTAAACATCTCCTATCAATTTCACATTTAATGACAGAATGTTGGTAGCTTGAAACTGGCCATGATGGAAATATTTATACTCTGAAAATTTACAAAAGCTATATTCCACCCCTACTCAATCCTTCCACATATACGAGCACACCATATTTTGAATCCCAATCTGTTTTGTCTCAATCACTTCTTCTTAACCAATCATTTTCAAGATTTCTGCAACATTTGATACTGTTGCTCATTCACACTTAAACTTACCCTCCTTTGCTTCCACTACAACATATTTTTCCTAGATTTTTCTACTGAAAATCAGTGCTGATGACTTCCAAACTTAGAGCTTTAATCCCACATTACCACTATTTCTGTACCATATTTCCAGGTACCTATTAGACAGTTCCCCTCTTATATCCCACCAGAAGTATAATCACAGTAGCTCTAAAAATAGAAAATAATTAAATGATACAATTCAAAATAAAATCCAACAAATACATGTTGGAAAGAACATATCCAACATTCCTAAAACTTTCAGTCATCTGAAAGGCAAGTTTGACTGAGGCTGGGGGAACCTGCTTCCAAGATGACTTATTCACACGACTGTTGGCAGAAGGCCACATTTCCTTGACACATAGGCCTCTTCATAAGGCTGCTTAAATGTCTTTATGATATGGCATCTGGCTTCCCCTATAGCTAGTTATCCAAAGCCCAAGATGGAAGCTATAGTGCCTTTTATGACCTAGCCTCAAAAGGCATGATCCATCATTTTCACAATATCTTCCTGGTTACATAGGTCAGCCCTATTCATTACTGAAGGGAACTCTACAAGGGCAAGAAAAGCGGAAGGTAGGGCTCATTTGGGGGCCTCCTGGAGGCTGTCTATGACAGAGATTGATCCTTTCAAATTACGGAGGCTTTTTTAATAGCCTAACACATACTTGGTCTTCATAAATACCCATGTGTAGTAGACAATGTGTTAAGATAGCAATATGTTACAAAAGATAACTAATACAACCTCCTTTTAAGTTAGCTGTAAGATGATGATAGATGATGATATATCCTAATGTCTTGCTACTCGTGGACTAATGGCACCAGGATCAATGGGGAGCCTGTTAGAAAAGAAAGCCTCAATCTCCACCCTAGATTTGCTGAATCAGAATCTGCATTTTAACAAGCTTTCCAGATATTAGTGTATACACTTAAGTTTGAACAGCACTATCCTAGAAAAATCCTTCAGTCACTTAAAAACATAATTACTTGCTCCTAATTTTTATTCAAAACAAGGGTTCTTGTTTTACTCAAAACAAGGAGAGTTCTGCTACCACTTGGGGGGTACAGGAAGCCATTAGAGGACATTGTTCCCAGTCTAACAAGAAAAAACCAAAATAATCCACAAAATCATAATTTTTTACAAGCTCATTCGAGAGCTAAGGCCACAAGACAACTGAAAGAACTGAATCCTAAAGTGTGACAGGGCCTTGTTAGGAGACATGGAACATACGAACTGTTTACCTTTGGGAGAGCATAGCAAAAGTGGCAGTCATAAAATAAGGTTAAAAAAAAAAAAGACTCAAATTTTAACAAATTCTTAAAAGCAGGGGTGCCTGGGTGGCTCAGTCAATTAAGTGTCTGCCTTCAGCTCAGGTCATGATTCCACAATCCTGGGATTGAGCCCTGAGTTAGGGTCCGGGATCCCTGCTGCTCCCTGCCCACTTCTCCCTCTCCTCCCTGCTCGTGCTCTCTCTTACTATCTCTGTCGCTGTCTCTCTCTCTCTCAAATAAATAAATAAAATATTTGAACAACAACAACGACAACAAATTCTTAAAAGCCAAGGGTGAGCTAGCAAGATAATTTGGCGTTCTTGGCATTCCCAGACAGAAGGGTCTGCATCAACTAGCCAGCATTTTTCTACAGGCCCCCATCCACTGCTCCATAGGAAGACTTTAGACAGGGCAGGAGACCTAAGAGAGACACCCTTGTAAATGGTGATGGATATATAGAACATACTAAGGTTTAAGGCTGGAACAAGGATACCAGGAAAAGCTCATCCATATTCCAGGCTTTAAATGACCATGAGATGAGATCAGGTGTCACTGTGGGACAGGCACACAACCTGACTACATACTGGACAAAGCTCCACTATGAAGCAAAAACTGTCTGCCACTGAGAGAGTGGCAAAACACCCTCCTCACCCCAGTCCCAGGTAAAGGATGGCTACTGCTGGAGAAAAATACAACATTCAACAATCCTCATACATTACTGACACTAAGCAATGGCCATGTGTCATTAGGTAATGGGCAGGAAATCTGCTCATGCCCAGATGATACAAACCAGAGATCTATTGCCCCTGAGAAAAGAAATGGTAACTTACTTGTACCCAGGACCACCCATTGATACGAGGCAGAGTTTAACTACCTTGAAGGGAATAGCAGGGAACTGGCCTGAGCTCTGGAGCAGTGCTGTACAACAGGACTTTCTACAATGACAGAAATATCATATATTTGTACTGTTCAATATGCCAACCACTAACCACATATAGGTAACTGGCTACTGATGATTACAGTTCTAGACTCCACTCTGAGTAGATGGGAGAGACTGTCTGCTCCAAGGGAAGGCAAGGAAAGTCCTACTTTTGAGACAAAGGCATACAAAGCCTGCTTAATACTAAAACTAGAGCAGAAGAATCAAGAAACTCCTGCTCCCACCTCAAGAGCCTCATATCAAGTAACAAACAATTGCTATGGGAGGGGCAAGAGCACAGAGAGAAATATCTAACCCTCTTCCTGCCCCCAAATGTATCACAAGCTGAAAGACGAAGGTAGAGCAGAAATGCTAAGAAAAATCATCTGACACTCCAGGACTCACATTAAGCACAAAATATTAGCAGTCCATCTCTGAATGAATTTGAAGCCCATGGTACTCAGAAGGTAACTTTGACAACCACAAAACCTAAACCCATCCCAATTATTACCTAGATTGACCAATACCTGTTTCATGCTAACAACCTGACAAAAGTAGAGGCATGTTTATTTCTGGAAAGAAATATTATCTACGTCAGTCTCTACCATTCTTTTACAAACAATGTTTGA
Source organism: Ursus maritimus (assembly GCF_017311325.1). NCBI lineage: Eukaryota > Metazoa > Chordata > Mammalia > Carnivora > Ursidae > Ursus > Ursus maritimus. The sequence goes on from NW_024426774.1 coordinate 69,196,132, forward strand.
TATTTAATCCAAAATTATGAGACACACACAAAAACAGGATATAAAATAGTCAACAAAACCAGACCCAGAGATGGACCACATACTGAAACTATTAGACAGACACCGTATCTATAATTAATATGTTTATGGATCTGGTGGAAAATTTTAGCAGAAAGATGGAGACTACTTTTAAAAAGGCAAAGGAAGGGCAATCCTCTTGGGTTTCCCCTCCCTCTTCAGGAGCTTTGTACTATCACTTTATTATTGCTCAGTAAACCTTGCTTTGGTGAAAAAAAAAAAAGGCAAATGAAAATGCTAGAAATGATAAATACACGTAAGTCCTTTATCAGGTTTATCGGCAGAATGAACACAACAGAGGGAAGACTAAACCTATAAAAGATCGAAAGAAATGATCCAAACTGAAACAAAGAGAGAAAAGAGTAGAAACTAGGGCAGAGCAACCAAGAGGTAAGACAATAGCAAATGGTCTGACGTATTTTTACTTCAAGTCCCAGGAGTAGGAAGTGAGCCACAGAAATATTTGAAGAGATAATGAGCAAAACTTGTCTAAATTTAATAAATGACAACAAACCACAAATCCAAGAACCTCTGAAAAACCAAAGCAGAATAAAAATAAAGAAAAACACACCTAGGTGCACCACAAACTGCTGAAAAGTAGTGATACAAGAGAAAAGTCATTGAAGTCAGACAGAAAAAAACCCAAACATTACAGAGGAACAAAGATATGAACGGCAGCAGACTTCTTATCAGAAACTACACAGGCCAGAACACAAGAGAGTAACATCTTTGAAATACTTCAAGAAAAAAAAAACTTCTTAACCTCCACAAAAGATTCTTACAAATTTATTGCTAGACTGGAACTATAAGAAATGCTAAATACACTTATCCAAGAAAAAGGAACTGATCCTGATAAGCATCAGGATTAGTCAACTTTTTCTGTGAAAAGCCAGATAAGTGGTGTAATAGTATAATGGTGATATTATTTGAAGGTAGACTGTGATAAATTAAAGACATATACTGAAAAGTGTACAGCAACCACGACTACCACCATCACCAGCCCTAAAAAAGAGAATAGCTGATAAACCAATAGTAGAGATAAAACTGAATCATAAAAAAGTACTCAATCCTTAAAAAGACAGGAAAAATGGGGGAAAAGAATAGAGCAAACAGAAATAGCATGATGATAGATTTATAGCCAACCATATCAATTACATTAATGTAAATGGTCTACATTCCAGTCATAAGACAGTCATACTGAATAAATAAGTAACACATATTGATACAGTGATGAAACACTACAGAAACTAAGAATAGAAAATTAGAACATTAGAAAACAAATTTATGTCCTACAGTAGACTGAAATTGTTAGATTTATATCAATATTTAAGAAATTCAAAAGCATCTCAATGAAAGCAAATGATGAATATAATTAAGCTTAAACTGAAGTAACTATGAGTTGACTATTTTTGTCTTCCTTTAGTTTCCCCATATTTTAAGGTCTCAATGTTAATTCTCTCCCACCTCCCCAAATACAGCAATGTTCATAAACACTGACCTTGCCATGGCTTCTTTCCACTTTCTGAAAACATTTATTCAGGGACAGATTATGTCGAACAGAATTCTTCCAGCCTGTTGGTGCAGTAGCAAAATATGGGAAGCGGTCCAAAATCCAGCTATAAATTTCTTTGACAGGCAAACATTTATTTGGAGAGTGTTCAATAGCCATGTAAATGAGAAGACTAAAAGAGTATGGGGGCTTTGCAGTTGCTGATTTTTTTTCTGGGTTCTGATAGCAAGATGGTCCTAAGGATGGCACATCATCTCCCTCTATGTCATACAATGGACTAACAATTGGAAGACCCTCACTTCCAAAGCTGAAGTTTGTTAGAAGATTAGTACTTTCATGAAGCCAGTTCAAGTTTGTGAGTTCATCATCTGCTGACTCACTGTCCACTAGAGTGGCCTTTGGCCTGGCAGCATCAACAGCTTCAGGCAAGCTTCCCATTTTGTAAATCTGGCTTAATCCTGCAACCTTTTCAGCTCCTGGAGTTTCAGCTCTCTTTTCTGGAGTCATTCCAATTACTGGACCCATTTACTCTTACAGTTCTGCAATAAAGAAAACAATTGTCAATCAATATAATACTTAAGATTCTTAAGCTCATGGAAAAAGAAAATACATATTTAAATATCACCAAATCAGAAATTTTGCAACTAATTATCCTACATAACATTTAAGCACAATATTTGTACAACAAAACATTAAAGCTTACAATATAAGGAAAAGAACTTATTTCATATTATTTGTATTATAATACATTATAATGCTGTAAATAAAATACAGCATTGTAACGCTGTAAATAAAATACAGCATTGTAACACCATATGTATGAGTGATATTAAGAAAAGTAAATAATGTATTTTGAATACTTACCAAAGACCCCAGCCTATAGTAACAGCCTAGTAAGTAATGGTTATTATTATTAAAAATGAGCAGAATTTCTTTGAATTATAAAACTTTATAATCCATGCATTTTGAGGATCTATGACCTTACTCAATATAGAAAATAACCACATTTAAATTTAATAAATTTAATAAATTATAAATTTATTTAATAAATTATAATTAAATTCAATAAATTTAAATTCAAACAATTGTTTATTTAATAATTAAATTTAAATTCAGTATTAGGCCAAATTTAAAATATTGCTTAAACAATAATTCCAAACAAACCCTTTCCTCAAATCTGAAATATTTACTATAAAGAGATAAATGATTTCTAATATTTTTATAGATTATACTAAAAATAAACATTTCTTATTCACTAAATTTGTTATCAGCAAAATTATTATTTACTATAAATTTTTTTCTTTAGTACATTCAATATTTTAAGTGAATTCTATATCATCTCATCAAGTACTGACACTGAAAGACTGGCATTCTCTAAAATTTGAATTAGCACTGTATTTTCAAGAAGGAAAGAAAGCAATTTCTAAACTATCCTTTTTTACCTCTATTTTCTCAAATGTCTTTTGTTTTGCTTTTGAAACATACTTCAATGCAAAAAACATATCACAGGAAAATAATTGACCAAAGAGAAAAGTGATATAAGTAATGTACTATTAAATTAATTTTTAGTGGTTCTTAAAAGTACCTCATTTATAAATTCAGTGAAAAACTTTCTATGTCTTCCATTATCCTATTCAATCTACTTATGCTTATAGAACTGAAATAAGAGAAGTATCCCCACAGTTTTATTTTACTTAGAACAAGGCTGGCAGGTTACTCCAAGAACTATGAAAACCAGTCAATTTTACATGTAGAAGAATCTGTCTGGAATCTGGCAGCAATTAATAGATGTAGTCTCAAATTATCAACAGCATCAGCTAATATTTTGGGGGCCAGGTATTGTGCTAAATACCACAAACTATATCTCAATTAACCATCAATTAAATCCTATGAAGTAGGCACTATTATTAACCCAATTTTACAAATGAGGAAAATGACTCAGAGGTTAAGCATCCTGTTTTAGCTTATCTGGTTAGTAATGGGCAACAACAGAATTTAAACCTGGGCAGCTGACTTCAGAACCACAACTCTAACTAATACATTATCCTGGTAAGAATGAAAACTCATCACCAGTGAATACTAATGACCCAATCCTATTTATTTTAAGTCTTACTACTGTTCTCTCCATATCCAGTTCCTACCTCTCTTACTTACACCTGTAACTATAATTTGAAATACCAAGACACTTTATAAAGGAAAAGATCAAACTGTAATAATTTGGTTTGTATTTCAGCAATTATGAAAACCACATATTCATAAACACATGCACATGTGTGCGTGCATATGTGCACATAGTGTATTTCAGAGATGACATTCTGTCCTGTGTAGCTGACCAAATTATTCACTTTACCAAAGTCTCTCTGCCCACAGAGAATTTAAAAAATGTGATCAATCAGAGTTCATTAAGAATATCTTGCTTCCTTTAAAAAAAAAAAAAACCCAAACACTCTTAGCAGTCAACGTTCAAAGAAGGCAATGACTGATTTCCAATGTTCTACTTTTGCCTTTCACCTCTATCTCCATTTATCTTCAATCACGTATAGAAATCAGAGTACCAAATATCAGTAGCTAACACTTACTGAGATTTTACTCTATTATAGATGCTATGCTATAGGCTTTAAAATCTCTACTTACTTTGCACTGCTACTTAGTTCTGTGTATGGTCCTTTCTTCGCAGCCATGAATTCCATAATGTGTAAGTTTTTTACTTTTGTATTCCTAATGAATCTTAACAAAATGTTGGGCATGAATAGGCATTCCAATTATAATCACTTCAAACTGAAATGAACTTACATCAACATATATGTCTACTCTGTACCAAGTGCTGTGTCACCTGCCTTTAAGAATTACTCTATTTTAAAAGAAAATCCTTAATGGTAGAAAACATCCTAACTGGTAACAATCAGAAAACTGAAGTTCACTTTATTAATAAGGAAATGAAAGTGAAGTAAGCCATTTGCCTAAAGTTCTAAAACCAATAAACAGTAGAGCCAAAATTATAAACCGGACTGAGTTTAATATTCAAGTTCTTTGTCCATTAGAGTACACTCAATCTCTTAAGTAACTTATATTTTTAGCAATACTAATTAAGACAGATACTGTTGACAGATATAAGAATAACATATATTCTCCTCAGAAATTAATTCAGATGGTTGCAAATATGTTATTCCTCTGAATTACAAGTTTAGAATAAAATCTCATTACTTTAAGATGTAAAACAATATTATGTCAGCATATATGCCAAAGATGACACAAAGTACACAGCCAAGCAAAGTTAAAAAACAAGTACTGACACTGAGAGGCTGACATTCTCTTAGGAAGGTTTGAACTATGACTGTATTTTCAAGGACAGAAGAAGAGCTGTTTCTACACTACCCTTTTAGAGTATACTTCTGGACACCATTCACTTAGAATACGAAGTCCACCACAATAAAGAGGTGAATCATCTTTTCTCACAAAAAAAATAAGTATATAAATAGCAAACATATATTAGAAAATACCCAACTTCACTGATATCAAAGAAACTCAAAGCAAAACACAAATGTGATATTAAATATGACAATGTATTTGGCACAGTGCCTGGTATGCAGTAAGCACAAATATTAGTAATAAAATTAATATCTACTTTTGTCCAAATTAACAGTGGTTTAAAAAAACATTATACTTAATACATGATTTTGGGCAAGGAACTAGTGCCATATTGGAATGCTAACTGGCAATATGTACCAAGAATCATTAAAAATGTTGTATTCTTTGACCCAATAATTCATAGATCAATGGAACGGAATTGAGAACCCAGAAATAAATCCACACACATATGGTCAATTAATCTACAACAAAGGAGGGGCGCCTGGGTGGCATAGCGGTTAAGCCTCTGCCTTCGGCTCAGGGCGTGATCCCGGCGTTATGGGATCGAGCCCCACATCAGGCTTCTCCACTATGAGCCTGCTTCTTCCTCTCCCACTCCCCCTGCTTGTGTTCCCTCTCTTAGGGCTGTCTCTATCTCTGTCAAATAAATAAATAAACTCTTTAAAAAAAAAAAATCTACAACAAAGGAGAAAAGAAAGCCTCTTTGATAAATGGTGCTGGGAAACTGGACAGCTACATTCATAAGAATGAAACTGGACCACTTTCTTAAACTATACACAAAAATAAGCTAAAAATAGATTAAAGAAAGCCTCTTCGATAAATGGTGCTGGGAAACTGGACAGCTACATTCATAAGAATGAAACTGGACCACTTTCTTAAACTATACACAAAAATAAGCTAAAAATAGATTAAAGACCTAAATGTAAAACCTGAAACCAGAAGATTCCTAAAAGAAAACAGTCAGTAATCCCTTAGGCATCAACTATATTTTTCTGGATCTGTCTTCTCAGGCAAGGGAAAAAAAAGCAAAAATAAACAACAGGGCTACATCAAACTAAAAAGTTTTTGCAGAGCAAAGGAAACCATAAACAAGATAAAAGGTTTTCTCCACTGAATGGGAGAAAATTTTTGCAAATAATATACACGTTAAGGGGTTAAATATTCAAAATATATAAGGAACTCATACACCACCACCAAAAAATCCCCAAATAATCCAATTAAAACTGGGCAGAGGACCTGAATAGACATTTTTCCAAAGACATACAGATGGACAACAGACACATGAAAAGATGCCCAACATCACTAACCATGAGGGAAACGCAAATCAGAACCAGAATGAGATATAACCTTATACCAGACAGAATGGCTAGTGTCAGAAAGATAAGAAATAACAAGTATTGGTGAGGACATGGAGAAAAGGGAACTCTCATGCACTACTGGTGAGATATAAATTGTTATAGCCACTGTGGAAAACAGTACTGAGGTTCCTTGAAAAATTAAAAATATTAGTACCATAGGATCCTGTAATTCCACTTCTGAGTATTTACTTGAAGAAAACAAAAACACTAATTCAAAAAGATACATGCACCCCTATGTTTACTGCAGCATTACCTACAATAGCCAAGATATAGAAGCAACTTAAGAGTCCACTGGTAGATGAATGGATAAATAAAATATGGTATAGATAAGTAATGGAATATTACTCAGCCATAAAAAGGAATGAAATCTTGCCACTTGTGACAACATGGATAGACTGAGAGGACATTATGCAAAGTGAAGAAGTCAGACACAGAAAGACAAAAACCATATGATTTCACTTACATATGGAATCTAAAAAACAAAACAAAACAAATAACATCAATAAAAGAGAAACAGACTCATAAATATGAAGAACTGGTTGTTACTAAAAGGAAGAGTATGGAGGGATGGGTGAAATGGTGAAAGGGATTAAGAAACACAAACTTCCAGTTATAAAATAAGTCACGGGGATGAAAAGTATAGAACAAGGAATATAGTCAATAATATTGTAATGTACTGGGGTGCCTGGGTAGCTCAGTCAGTTAAGGTCTGACGGTTGATTTCAGCTCAGGTCATGATCTTGGGGGGTCTGCACTCAGTGGGAAGTCCACTTGAGGATTCTCTCCCTCTCCCTCCCTTTAAAATAAATAAATCTTAAAAAAAATAATATTGTAATGTACTTATTGTGATGAGGACTTTGTAATGTATATGATTGTTGAATCACTATGTTGTATACCCAAAACTAGTTTAACATTCTATGTCAAATATATTTCACATTAAAAAAATCATATTCTTTGACCCAATAATTCCACTTATGAGTCACTTCAGTGAAATATTCCTACATAGGAAAAACAGATTCTTTCCTCCTCCTCTTTTTCACACACACACACACACACACTCATCCAAGAATTATTAAAGACAACAGAAAAGTATAAACAACTTACACATTTTATTATAGAGAACCAGCTAATTAAACTGAAGTGTATCTATTCAATCTAATATTTAGTCATTAGAAATACCTTCTTGAAGACTATCAAGTAAACAAAAAAGCTTATTAAAAATTGGTGAAAAAGTAAAAATATATAAAACACTAAAAGTGGTTTATATTAGCAACTTGATAATTTTTTTGTTCACTTTACCAGTTTTCCTTTAATGTGTTCATTATTTTTATACTAAAAAATTAAAATACACTCACAGGGGAAAAGGGTTGTGCTAGATTATTTTTAGTTATAGTATTTCCACTTCACAAAGAATCAAATCACGAAAAGGTCATGGACTTACCAAAGTCCTCAAGTCAAAAACAGAAGCCACCTCAGAAAACAAAAAACAAAAGAAAAAAAAACCCAAACAGAAGACACCTCTTAAATTCATACAGCCTATTCTGCTACCAAGCTTTTCTGTAACACAAATTAGCTCACTGGTAAATCGGGGAAAGATTTTAGTACAATGTGAAAATCACATTGGTTTGTAAGTGATTTTTACCAGCCTATGTTTTTGCAATACTAAGTAATAACAGCTGAACCCAAAATAGGCTAACATAGTGGAAAGCTGCAAGCTGCTGAAAATACAGTATTGTACACAATTCTCATTCAACCCATGTTCTTCCTCTTGGCACAGCTTGGCCACATGCATTTTCTTGGAAGTGTTAATGAGCTCTTCTCTCCAAATCTTTATGCATTTTATCCTGGCCTCCATAACCCTGTAGCTTCAACCCTTCCTCGCATACCCTTCCATTAGGCTATTTTCATCTTTTTTTTTTTTAATTCTAAATTGTAGTATTTCTTTATTTGTAATAAATTAAATACATCTTTAAAAATATTCTAATATTCTTATTAAAATTTGTTTTTCTTAGTGTTCTGGTTACAAAGCTTCCTAGTTTTAGGTGAGTTGACCCGTCAGCTAACACAATATTTTAGTGTCTTCAGAAATACATAATATGTAATATTACAACAGAAAGACCTGTATTTCACACCAAAAATTTCTTAAAAATCTTTTACTTTTGTTTGGAAAATTCTAGTTTTATACAAAAAAATTCTAGTTTTATGAGAAACTGCTTCTTAAAATGAACTGAAACCACTTAGTAACAAGGTCATTAATAATGTGCATGGAAGTTTGCTTCATAAAGCAGAACAAGTAAAGAAATAAAAGGAAATGTGGGCTAGTGATGTAACATTTCCTTTTATTAATCTTTTAAAAAACAATACTTCAACAAACCACACATAATTGTTACACAAAATAAATGTCACTCAAAGTAAGCATTAGGGTCAAGAGACTATGATGTGGGGTTTGAAAACTGTACTCTAATTTCTTAGGAGGGTAACTAGAATAACCCAAGTAATGAATACATCCACTAATAAACCAATTCCTAAAACCAAGACAATGCTACAAAAAAAGGAGGTAAATGTACAAGACAATTTTGCAAAGTACACATTTGTGTTAAGACCCCAGGTCTTCTACATTTCAGGAAAAAAATGAATTTCTTTAGACCAGAATAATTTAGAAGTGGAGAGTTCAAACAAGCCCAGTATAATGGACTCTGCAACCCCTGCCTATAGCTTCACTGTCTAAGGCCATGGCAGTATCTTGAGAAGAGGGCTCAGGATTAAAATGGATCATTTTTTCACATCCGTGCAGCCCATGCATCTCTCAAAGATATCTAATAGAGATATTGCTTTTGCAATGTTTCCATACTATGTTCAATATTACAGTGATATTCAACTCTAGGACAAGAAAAATAAAATTCTATATGGGAATTCTTGGATCATTTCCCAAAAAGTTAGAGGAGAGCACTTTTGCTGAGGTCCGTATTAACGATGGTCTGAGAGGAAATGCTTGACAGAGCTCAGAGAAGGGAAACTAAGGTACAGAATTTTCAATATTACCCTGGTATTAGAGGTATTATAAGAACTATTATTGATAGCTCTTTTCCCCAAAATAACTAAGAAACCTCCTAAACACAAAATGTTGGTTATTACCACACAGATTTTTTTATTTATTTATGTTTTTAATTGACTGTCAAAGACTAGGCAAACAAAAACATTTTTTCTTTATAATTTTACCATGTTAGGATCCCTAAACATTATTTTAGCCCTGTTTTTTAAACATCATATAAAATTGAATTGTACTAAAACTTGCTTACCCCAACCAAATTCATTAATATTATTGCAGCAGTAATTCACTTTTACAGATGACTCGTATTCTACTTTATGAATATACCAAAATTTATTATACTCTTGAGGACAATTATTTATTTATGTTTGAGGCTATTACAAGTAGCATTGTTATGGGTATCTTTGTTCATATCTCCTGGAATACAACTGTCAAGAACTTTATTAGGGTGTACACAACTAAAGGCAAAATATATTGGGCAGAATTATTGGGTCACAGAGTATTCTTCTCTTCCACTTTAACTAACTGGTCATGACAAATTGCTACCAGGAATATATGTGTATTGTTCACTCCACATACTCATCAAAAAAATTTTTTTGCCAACCTGATGACTATGAAATTTCATCTCCTTGTGTTTTAATTTGCATTTCCCAGATTAGTAATGGGGAGGGGGTTGAATACGCGGGTATTCCCCGCTTTTCGAAGTTCTTATTACATACACTACTTTGCTTCTACAAAAGACCTACATTAGTACCTGTTGAAGAGGATTTTTGCACAAAGGAAAAGGCACAAAGTGAAAATAGCATTCGGGGTCTGTTTTGAAGCATGCATTATAGAGACTGTGTGACCCTTGAGAAGGTAGAGGGCACTGCCAAGCTCCTTCCCCAGGGGATTTATACTCAGCTTCTCAGCATCAAGCTGCCATAGCTTTGCACTGGACCTGTGGGCTTCTGGGCTTTATCTTGATTTATTTTGTGCATCCCTTGGTAAGATGTGTCCTAAGGTATCAGAAAAGCCTAGGAGAGGTTACTTTTTGGCTTTGGGAATGTTCATATAAATTTCCATATAAATTAATGGTAATTGGTTCTCCACTTTACACTGGGCTTCCCAAGGTTTTGTAGGAACAACTTTTGGATAGCAGGAGAAACCTGTATACAAGAAATATCTTCTACTAATTGTCTATTTAAGTCATTGGTATTGTTTGTATATTAATCCTTATATGTGATGCAAATATCTTGCACTAGTAGATGGGTTTGTCTTTTTAGCCTTTTTTTTTTTTTTTAAGATTTTATTTATTTGACAGAGAGAGAGACAACCAGTGAGAGAGGGAACACAAGCAGGGGGAGTGGGAGAGGAAGAAGCAGGCTCCCCGCAGAGCAGGGAGCCCAATGCGGGGCTCAATCCCAGGACCCTGGGATCACACCCTGAGCCGAAGGCAGACACTTAATGACTGAGCCACCCAGGCGCTCCCTTTTTAGCTTATTAGTTGCCTATGAATGAAAAAGTTCTTAACTTTAATATGATGGAATTTATTAACCCTTTCCTTTAAAGTTACTGTAGTTTGTTTCTCATTTAAGAATTTCTTCTCAGAGCACCTGGGGGGCTCAGTTGGCTAAGCATCCCACTCGACTTCAGCTCAGGTCATGATCTTGGGGTCCTGGGATCGAGTTCTGCGTGGGGCTCCTCAATCAGAGGGGAGTGTGTTCGGGGATTCTCTCTCTCTCCCTTGCACCTTCCCCAGCTCCTGCTATCTGCCTCGATGTCTCTCTAAAATAAAATAAGTCTTAAAAAAAAAATGCATCCTTTCTGTTGTGGGAACCAATCTGCTATTGGCCGTTGGCATCCCTGAACATTCTTGCTGGATATGCCAAGAATGAAAAGCCTTTACTTGGGCCATTTCTCAGGGTTGTGTTTGCTGCAAGCAAACTTGAGGGATGACCTAACATCTCCTCCCAAAGAGCAGTTCGAGCTCCATTAACATTTCTTCTTTCATTCATGAGTTATTTAGAAGAATGCTTCTTAATTGCCATGTGATTACTTTTCTAACTAATTTCTAACTTAAATGGTCCATAGGATACTAATCCTTTGAAATGTGTTAAAACTTGTTTGGTCCCAGTATGTGGTTGACTTTCATGATTCAGCTGATGTTTCCAGTGATTGGATGAAATAGACCTCCACTGAATTAAGCTTGTTAATTACACTGTTTAAATTTTCTATATTTGTATCAATGGGGGGGGGACTGTTTTCTTTATTACATAGTAAGGAAGATACATTACAATCTCCCATTATGCTGGTGAAATTAGTCAATTTTTCCTAGTAGTTCTGTTAATTTTTGCTTTTTTTGTGGTTATGGTTATTAGTTGCATACAAATTTAAAGCTTCTATTATTCCTGGTAAAAATGAAACATTTACCATTATGTATCAATTCTTTTTCTCTAGTAATTCTACTAGTTTTAACACCTATTTTAAATGATATGCCAGCTTTCTTTCCACTAATATTTGCCTGGTATATTTTTTTCCATCATTTTACTTTCAATATTTTTTGCTTTCGTTTCCTTCTAGTCTCTGCTTTAAACCCCATAGAGCTGAACATTTTAAATATCAGGCATACGTATACTTAGTTCTAACACCTTGTTTGGTGTTCTACTCCATATTTCTTTCTTTCTTTTTTCTTTTTTTTTTTTTTGCCTTCTTTGGATTTTTCTTTTTCCTGGTTCCATTTTTTATCATTTATTAGTTTGGAAGTTACATATTTATTTCTATTACTAAAGTGTTACCTTAAAATTTTTATCACCCATCCTTTTTTTTTTTTTTTTTTTAAAGATTTTATTTTTTCATTTCACAGACAGCCAGCGAGAGAGGGAACACAAGCAGGGGGAGTGGGAGAGGAAGAAGCAGGCTTCCAGCCCAGCAGGGAGCCAGATGCAGGGCTCTATCCCAGGACCCTGGGATCATGCCCCAAGCTGAAGGCCGACGCTTAACGACTGAGCCACCCAGGCGCCCCTTTATCATGGATTCTTATCAAAATCCAAAGTTACCTTTAATCTGAGTAATAAAAAGATCTTTTGAATACTAGCTCCAATCACCTCCTGGTTTATAAAATAACAGATATTTGGTAAATAACTATAATAACTGGTACTTTAGTTCTAGCTTTTATTTTTCACAGCTAATAATATTAAATAAGTAATATTACTTATAGCTAATTTTTATTAATTAACCCATATACTTAACCACTCTCTTTGATTACTCTCCTTCTTCAATCTCATACTTGCTATGACCATTTTCCTTCTACGTAAAGCATGGTCTGCTTTTGAACTTTCAGATTTTATTCACCTGAGCATATCTTTATTTTACTCATTGTTTAGGAAAGACATTTTTGCTAGCTATAGAATTCTAGGTTGAACTAGAATATGTCATAGTTGTTAGATTTATTTCCACTGAGTATATCATTTCATGGTCTTCTACTTCCATTGTTGTTATTGAAACCTGATATTCTTCTAAAGGTGCTCAGTTTTCTCTTAAAATTTTCCCCTTTATTAATCTCTTTTATAGTTTCCATTTTCTTGTCTCTCTGTGTTGCATTTTTGGATTTCTTCAGATATCTATCTTTCATTGTACCAATTTTCACTGGATATATCAATGAATATATTAAATGTACAAATTTCGTATTTTATATCTGATAATTCCAAGATGTGAACTATTGGCAAGTCTGATTCTGCTGATTCTCTTATATTATGCCTTGTTTCCTCAGACTGTAAATTTTTATTATAAGCTACTCATTTTTTCTTTTCTTTCCTTCTTCTTTTTTTTTTTTTTTTTTAAGATTTTTATATATTTGAGAGAGACAGCAAGAGCAAGGGGAGGAGCAGAGGGAGAAGCAGAATCCCTGCAGAGCAGAAAGCCTGATGTGGGGCTCAGTTCCAGGACTGTGGGATCATGACCTGAGCCAAAGGCAGACACTTAACCAACTGAGCTACCCAGGTGCCCCTAAGCTACTCATTTTCATTAGAACTTTCCTAAAAGCAACTCTTTGATGATGATGATTTGTGTTGCTTCTGTCAAGTTCCCAGGAGTAGTAACAATGAAGGATCATTTTAAATTGTAAGCTTGAGGTTTAGTGTGAATTCAGGCAAACCTGTGTAAGGGCTAGTTTGTGGTTAATAAATTTTCAGTAGTGATTTTATTTTTCCTGTTAGCAGCAATATTCTTATAAGATAACTTTCTTTGTCCTCTCTAAGGACATGAAGGGAAAGAATATCTAGATCACTCTTATGTCTAGAAGTTTTAGCCCTTTGGGGCTCCACAGTAATGAGGAAGATTATGTCCTGCTAGGTGTTTTACCTTGGCTGGGTCTGGGCTTTGCTTCCTGATCCTGAGCCCCACAAGGCTAAGAAAACAGAAACTCACTTGATTTGGTAAATACCCTCAAGGCAATAGCCAGCTTAGTACTCAGCTTACTGCACTGAGTTCTCTCTGGGTTTCCAATTAGTGTTCGGTCTAAATATTCTTTACTTCTGTGCCAGAGCACTGATGCATTTTTATCGAGTATTTTAGGCTGTTTTCAGCAGAAAGGTTGGTCCAAGTATTTAGTTTGCCATGCCGCTGGAAACTGATGTTTATATTAGTTCCTGATGGCACTATCACTAACCTACATTATCCTGTATCTTACAGCACTGTTTCTTCCTTCGGCCTCAACACACTTGAGGAATTTGACTCACTCCTCTCTCAGTAAGAGTTGCTCATTATGACAGTGATTCCCAACTGGAAGTGGGTAGAGGACATTTCCCTGGAGTGGAAGGTAGTTATCAAAAATCGTGCACATTTAAAAAAAAATACCTGGTTCTTTTCATCCCTTTTAAAAATCATATTCATTAAAGACAGGAAAGCTACTTTAATCCCTTAACTATGATTCAGGCTTGTCATTATAAACAGACTTGCAAAGAATATTTATAGGGCTATTCAAATATATAGGCCTATTTGCCACTTTATTAGTGTTTCTCCAATCAGGATGTCCCAGGGATATACTCTGGGGGCCAAGAGTTTTGCAAATTTTTATTCTGTGCTTTTATTTCAGTAACAGTATAAAAACGTATTTTACTATTTTCAAAGAGAAAAATGAAAGACTTATAAAAAAATACTTCAGGAACTAAAGTCAGTGATTCTTAAAATGAGACTTATAATTTTTTTCTTTAAAAGGGATCTATGTATCATGATCTCAGGGTCCTGGGTTGGAGCCCCACGTTGGGCTCTCTGCTCAGCAGTGAGTCTACTCCCTGTCATCTGTGATCTCTCTCACTCTCTTTCTCTCTCAAATAAATAAACCTTTAAAAATAAATAAAAGCAATCCATGTATTATTCAAGTTGAGAAATATTGCTCCACACTAAAAGGCTTCACCTTGCTATGCTTGAGTTACTGGATTAATCTTCTTAGTTCATTATATCCTAGCTTTCATTTGTACTGCACTCACAGTACCTGATTACACAGGTGTGTGATCCCTTATCTAAAATCCTTGAGGGCAGATATATTTGAGAATTCGGAATATTTGAGAGTTTAGAAAGAAACTACAGGGGCGCCTGGGTGGCACAGCGGTTAAGCGTCTGCCTTCGGCTCAGGGCGTGATCCCGGAGTTCTGGGATCGAGCCCCACGTCAGGCTCTTCCGCTATGAGCCTGCTTCTTCCTCTCCCACTCCCCCTGCTTGTGTTCCCTCTCTCGCTGGCTGTCTCTCTGTCAAATAAATAAATAAAATCTTTAAAAAAAAAAAAAAAAAGAAAGAAACTACAATGCAAATATGATATGTTGTATGATGTGTCAGTGAGGTTTGAGGCAGCACCCCACAATAAACATGTTAATATTTCTGCAGCAAAATGCAGATTCACACTAAGAAGAGAGTAAATAAAGACCATCAATAGTCTTATATCAGTTCAGATCATGTTTTGCTACTAAATATGCTAAGAGAAAACTTTGGTTTTCAGAGCATTTTGGATTTCTAAATCATTAACATGGTATTATACTACCATTATCTGCTATAGACTAGAAAGCCAAAAAATTTTTATTAGAATTTCACAGAAGATCACAGTAAGATCAGTAAGTAAAAAGAACCCACCTTAGGGTACATAAATTTAATACATAAACTTAAAATTTTTTTCCCCCAGCTATTTCAGAGTCCCCTTTTACCTACTTGCGGTTTAATAGTTGAGGATACAGAATAAGTAACTTCTTGATAAACAGGAAATATATATTATGAATTCTAAAATGCCAGAAGTACCTAAATGTATATAGAAACCTAAAATACATTTCAAAGCTAATGTACTCGCTATAGTGGATTATGATTACAACATCTCTACATCTTGCTATGTGGAGAAAGAGAAGTGTAACATATATACCATTCAGAATAACCTCTCTGGGTCCTTTTCAAAGAAGCTTCAAAAAAAAAAAACAACCCAAAAAACCCCCCACAAACCAACAACAACAACAACAACACCCTTTTCCTCCTACCACACACATGGCTCTATTGCCATAATTGTATACTATTTTAGCATAGAATCTAACAACTATGGCACAACTGTAAAACGAAAAGCTTCTTCCTTGAGAAAGTAATTAATACACATAATACTAAGAGATACTTAGCAGAAACTTGAGGGAACAGTGCATCTGAAGTTAAAATTGTGAAGGATAAGCAATTTCATATTAGAAAAAAAAGTAAAATCTAAGTCACTATTCTTTTTTTTTTTTTTTTAAGATTTTATTTATTTATTCGACAGAGAGAGAGACAGCCAGCGAGAGAGGGAACACAAGCATGGGGAGTGGGAGAGGAAGAAGCAGGCTCATAGCGGAAGAGCCTGATGTGGGGCTCGATCCCATAACACCAGGATCACGCCCTGAGCCGAAGGCAGACGCTTAACCGCTGTGCCACCCAGGCGCCCCTAAATCACTATTCTTGATACTATAATCTGGTGGCAGTAAAGCAAAGAGCTAAGAGCATAAGTTGTGAAGAGATATTGCCTGGGTTCAAATCCCAGCTCTGACACTCAATAGGCTATAAGACCTAATTTAGAATTGTAATAGTACTGACTTTCATGACTGTTAATACAAATTAACATGAGAATATAAAGCACTTAGAAAAGTGGTAGAGAGTAAGTACACAATGAATACTAGCTAAAGAGATGGTAATTATTATTAATTTTTTTAAATCATTAGTTTCCTAAGGTAGATTTATAAATGGTACATCTTTCAAATACAAAAATTAGGGTACAAAATCAGTAACAATACTTTATGTTTTGAAGTTTGGAAATTAAAAAAAAATCCTAACATTAAGGATGGGTCTCCCTTATGACCAATGACACTGGCAAGGCAGCCATCTGAAATTAGGACTTCTCAGAAAAGTGGTGCAATAACAATTTCATCATTTTCTTTATGATGCGACTTTCACTTCCTTACCGTATTTGTCTCCATGCACTTTATATGTTATGTTACACCAGTATTTTACCAATCATGCTACGTGACAGAACTCTTCTTCAAATCTTTCTAGTTCAAATAGCTAAAAGAAACCAAACCATATAAACTTTGAGAACTTTTTTTAGTATTTTGTTATTAATGGCCTCCAAAAACTCTTAAGTTCCTTTACTAACAGCTCTGCCTGATGCTAACATTCTCATATACACACACAAAAATAATTTATAAAAAATAAAGAAAATACAAAATACACTACCTCTGAAGTAAAAAAAAAATGTTGAGTTTTCACTAGTAATGACATTCTCAATAAGAAAAAGAAAAAATATAGTGACAAATATAATGCTATAACCAAAACAGAACAGGAATATAAATATCTACATATATAGTATATTCATTTGTATCCAACTAATTCAGAATCTACTATACTGTTACAGAATTCTTATTAAGTTAGAATATTCAAGACAATAATCTCTTCTTTGAAGATATTACTTATAGTTTTATGATTTTAGCATATCTATAGTACTGTAAAAATATGGGTTCATAAAAAATGGGTTCATGAATATAAAATTTACTTAAAACCCCCCAAATCTCAGTCCAGCAATTCTCATGAATTGCTTAAATGATTTTAGCATATCTATAGTACTTTAAAAATATGGGTTCATAAAAAATGGGTTCATGAATATAAAATTTACTTAAAACCCCCCAAATCTCAGTCCAGCAATTCTCATGAATATGAGACTTCTTTATTGTATACTTTAGTAAGTAATATAGATCCTTAGCAAATAAGGAATAATTGCAATTAACTCAGTTTTATTAATGATGTGTTTAATACTTCTAAAAAGTGCTTTTCAATATTACTGAATCTCCTGATGTTACATTTTCAATTTTAATTAAGTTTTTATCTTACCTATATTACAGTTCTTCAAACCCTAAATCTAAGATACTATTTGCAAAATGATTTTTTAATAGTTAAAAATTTATTTTTAATCCATTATGTTACCTAGGAATTCTCATTAAGAAATTTTTTAAAAGCACCAAAAAATACTCAGATCAAAATAAAATAGGGGCGCCTGGGTGGCACAGTCGTTAAGCATCTGCCTTCGGCTCAGGGTGTGATCCCAGCGTTCTGGGATCGAGCCCCACATCAGGCTCTTCCGCTGGGAGCCTGCTTCTTCCTCTCCCACTCCCCCTGCTTGTGTTCCCTCTCTCGCTGGCTGTCTCTGTCAAATAAATAAATAAATAAATAAATAAATAAATAAAATATGACAGTGAATCCCTAATATCCCAAAGTAAATTTATTCCATTTTTAAACTTGTACTCCCAGCTAATTTTTCTTTTCCTAGTGTATTTCCTATATTTATTCAACAGAGTAAGATTATAATAAGCTCAACATTAAATATTTTAGCAATTTACAAATACTAATTATTTTCTAAATCTAAGAGTTCCGGGGCGCCTGGGTGGCTCAGTCGTTAGGCGCCTGCCTTCAGCTTTGGGCGTGATCCCAGCATTCTGGGATCGAGCCCCACATCAGGCTCCTATGCTGGGAGCCTGCTTCTTCCTCTCCCACCCCCCTTGCTTGTATTCCCTCTCTTGCTGGCTGTCTTTCTCTCTGTCAAATAAATAAATAAAATCTTTTAAAAAAAATAAATCTTAAGAGTTCCTCATTAAAAAAAGAAAGAAAGAAAGAAAGAAAGAAAGAAAGAAAGAAAGAAAGAAAAAGAAAGAAAGAAAACCCAAAAAGGGTAATGAGGAAAATCAATTTTGCTGTTAAAAGCTTTTACTACACTAGAGTGAAAAGGAACCATGCCATCTGTTATGTTTTACTAGAACTGGGAAGAAGATGAAACCAACACTTGAGCAATTGTACAGAGAAATCCTGAAGAAGACTTGCTGTCAGTCCTATGCTCAAAGCAAGGGATGATTAACCTTGAACAATATGGCAGCATCTGACCTACAGATTAAGTTATTTCTCACTCTTTTCACTCTTGTAGTCTAGCTTTCTACTTAATATCAGTCTTATTATAAATACTTTAAACATGTAAATTCATGAAGCATGTAAGAAACGAATATTATTTTTTGGCTATATTTAATTAAATGCATTTAAATTTTCTAATGCTATCTTTTTACGTGGACTTAAGACATTTGGAAACTTTATTTTTATTGACTTTCCTTCTTCCCTATCAATAACTTAATATCATGAGTAAATCAAACAATCCTGCAAATGTAAAAGAGCAACCAAAGAGTAGGCCATCTTAGATTTGTAGCTCTCCCATCCAATCACTTTAAAGTAACCAATATAAAAAACTATTTGACTTGGGCTAAAACAACCCCTAGCAAAGGGAAAGAGTCTTTCACTTAGTTCAGGTCACTAAACAATGTTTGCCATAGAAAAAACAAATCTACTACAGAGACATAGCATAGTATAGAATTCCAAAATGTTTGTGATTTTATTAGCACAGCCTGGCAATCATCTCAATTCTTTACCATAATTTAAGCTTTCTCTGATGAAGATAAATACATAAAAGAAATTTCCACTCAATTTCCCTCTCCTCCATTCTCTTTGGGAGTGAACTATTTTCATTGATTAACTATAATAAAATACCTTTTCTCAACCCTGGAAGCCACAGCATTATATTTCCAGGACTTTTTCAATAGTATTAAGAAGCTTATTATAATAAGCTCAATATAAAATATTTTAGCAGTTTACAGATAACTAATTATTTTTTAAATCCTAAGAGTTGCTTCATTTAAAAAAAAAAAGAAAACGATTTTATTCCTGTTACTTTACCACACTGAGAACAAAAACAAAGTGTACATTTATTGAGCACATACTATTTGCAAGGCACTGTGTAACAAACCTAACACATACTAGATGATACTCCATTAACTCAAAGTATAACCCTCACGTAAGAAAAAATTTAGACATATAAAAGGGAGGAACTCAATCTTTCCTACTGAATAACAATAAAATCATTCTGATTAAGATTCTCTATTATAAATACTGTCCATCCCATAAAATCCAATACTGAGATTAGAGGGTAGATTCAAATACCAAATATACTGCAAAAAGACGTGTGTTTGATTATAATGCTACATGATGTCATGTATCCAGGACAACTGAAGCATTATGGTCTCTTAGGGATAAAACTGCCTCTTGGTCATAGATTTAGGTGACACAGCATGTGATCCATTGTCTCCACACAAAAAATGTGTGCAGCTGCATTTTCCAGTCAAGAAAGGGCAGGAAGGGGGGGGGGATGCAGAATACAAAAGGGTCAAAGACTTGTCTCATAGGGAAACTGTTTTACGAATAGGGGTAAAAAAAGAAATAAAATTGAGTGAAGGAAAAGACCTTTCTCCAACTCATGCTAAAAGCATAAAACACTAAAATCTGGGGGAACAAATTCTGTTCTAACCTTCCACTGAATCCATTTTTCTCCTCTCCTAACTTGCCTAGGTATACAGTGTAAACCATGATTTAAATGCCATTTCTATCTAAATAGTTTTGTGCTACTTGTACACATTACATAGACTTCCCCTACACATTGTTGCAGCATTTGTCTCTTTAAAAAAGTGTCTCAGTTGTTCATCAGTTTCTTGGGGAAGTTAAAATGAAGCAATAGCTTTATAAGTAAAAAAAATGAAACACATTTGCTTCTAACCAGTAAACAAACTTGGTATTTTCTGTATAAACACCAAATAAATACGTTTCCTAAAATGAATGCTAGCAAATAACCCTGCCTTTCATACACAGAAATACTGATCTAAAAAAACAGTACCACAAAAGATCTAAATGCAGTGAGAATTGTTTTCTCTGATAAGGAAAATGGCTAGTTCTAATAAATGTTTAAAAAAGGCTGATGACAAAATAACTTGAAAACTTCTATTACCATCTAAAACATAGCACTCATTTACTTTACCTGTTACTAAAAATGATAGGGGAATAAAGCACTATTAGCTCTTAGAGTAAATCTAGCTTAGAAAACTCATCTTTTCTCAACTTTTGGGGCTGCAATCAATGTGGTGTACAAAGGAAAATATGTTAAAGGCTGGAAAACACTGACAACACAGAAATTAAAAAAAATAAAAATAATCACTAATGGAGGGAAATACCTATGCCATCTAGAATTAGAAGTAATATCACCATGCTACAAACCATACAGCGACCAGTTAACCAACCAGCACTTTGGTTCTTTGACAGTCCTATACCAACTACACTCGAAAAGTAATGTTGAAAAGAACAAAGTTATAGAAACCTGAAAGTCAACAGATTAATGTCCTAAAGTACATGGGTAAACTTGGTTGGCATTTGAATACAAATAGGAAGTACTCTTTGTCATCAAAATTTATGTAGAAATTATTTTTAATGCTTTGAAATAAGCCATAATCAGTCAGCCATGTAGTAAATCTCCTACAGCCAATTAAATTGTTCCACTGAAAATAAGCATCTTTTAAAAGAACATTCAAGATCAGAAATACATTTAATAAAGGCAGAAAATGATATCTTACTAATAGCCTTCTATATTAAATTAGGAAAGCAAAAGTGAAACTTAGGACTCTATACCAGTTGATTTAATATATAGATTTTATATGTAATTCTAAAAACAACACAAAAGTATGATTAAGTACATTTTAAATAAGACTCAACTAACCGTCTACATGTAATTACATGTAATTACATGTAATTACAGAAGTAAAACACATTTATGCTAAAAATTATTAAAGATATTTATGTTATTAAATAAACTATCTCCAGGGCATTGTAGAAAGTAACACTTAACCTAATAAACTAAGTTTCTAAATAAACTTACTCAGAATATAACCTAAACTCTAAATAGCCAAATCAACTGTAGCTATATGTAGCTAAGAGGTCTAGTTGTCACTACCAGTAGATAGGATCAGCCACGGAAAGGATGTTAGTTCCATTTAATACAGAGAATACTGACAGCAAAATGGCTGCTTTCCTTGACTTGGAGGTAGATCAATGTTCGTGGTAGTGGTGATGGTGGGTATATATGTGTATTTGTGTGTTTTGTTTTGACCTGTTGAATGTGGCTTGTGAGATATTCAAATAGAGTGGACATTTGGGATATATGTGATCTAAAGTTCAGAAGACAGGTGTGATCTGGGGATAGATTTTGGAGAAATAGTTAAATATGAAACCTGTCCACTTTTCTCCATTTTCAGTTACAACAATAGCCCAGATCAATACCATTTCTCATCTAGACCACTATAATAGTAGTCTACATGAATGGTACCCCTTATAATTGTGTTCTGCACAAACGTACACAGAGGCTCTGACAATACCTTTTTAATTAGTCTCCCTGCATCTCTGCCTGATCCTCTCTTAATTTGTTCCCTACAATATTATCTTATAAAATGCAAATCTGACAATGTCTCTTTCTTCCTTAATCCATCAAGGGGACCCTTAGGTCCAAACGCACAATCCTTTACATGGTACATGAGACCTGGCACGACTTGGCCCCTGTCTGTCTTCTCTGGCCACATCTTTTGCCACTCTTTCCCTCGTTCTCCCCTCTTTAGATATCTGAGTAGGCCATGCTTTCTCCTCCCCCAGGGCCTTTACAAATGTTACTTCCTTTGCCTGACACACTCTTCATCTCACCTAGCCCTGGCTGCTATTTATCATTCACATTGAAGCTTTAAAATCTTAAGGGAAATCTTCTCTACATCCCAGACTAGACAGGACCCTATATTCTGTGCTTCCATAATATCCTATACTTTTGATAACATTTATCATACCTGAGATGGCTTAAGATGTATCTTTCCTAACTGACTGAAAGCTGCACAATGGTAGAGCTGGTTGTCTGCTTTGTTTACTCCTCAAATATTTGTTGTCTGTCAGATCTTGGTTCTAGCTCTGCTACCACATAACTTGGACATCTATAAAATGAGATGGTTGGATTTTCATTCTATACTAATCTAAATGCCATCAAAAACTGAAATTCAGGGGCGCCTGGGTAGCGCAGTCGTTAAAGCGTCTGCCTTCAGCTCAGGGCGTGATCCCGGCGTTCCGGGATCGAGTCCCACATCGGGCTCTTCTGCTGGGAGCCTGCTTCTTCCTCTCCCACTCCCCCTGCTTGTGTTCCCTCTCTCGCTGGCTGTCTCTGTCAAATAAATAAATAAATAAATAATCTTTAAAAAAAAAAAAAAAAAAACTGAAATTCAAATATTACCAGCTTTCCTGTAGATACACACATGGTAGAACCTATTTATCCTACTCATATGTATATTTCCTATGTGTGCGTATAAATCATGTACACATGATTTATGTAAATGAGGGAGCTAGTACTTTCTTACATTAAAAAAATCGACTGAATGCTTACTGATACCAGGAATTGTTTTAAGTGCCTTACTAGTATTAACTCTTTTAATCTTCACAACAACTCTATCAGGCAGTTGCTATTATTAGTGTCCATTTTATATATGGAAACAGATACAGAGAGATTAAATGGTATGTTCATTATCACAAACTCTAAAGTAGCAAATGGGATCCAAGCTCAGGGAGTATCGCTCCAGAGCTCACACTCTTCACTACTACACTAGCTTTCACCCTGCTTAGATTGCTCCATAAGTACAAAAGACTGAAAAAGAGTACATGCTATCATAAATATATCTGACTCAATATCTATATCCTCAAGCTAATCCTCCTCTACTTGAAGTTAGTTCAAACTAGACTAATTCTGTCCAAATACTTCTTGTGCATTTCTCTATTTATACTCTTGCTCCTGCTATTCTAACATCTGGATTGTCTACCTTCCCTACCACCATACAGCCAAAACCCTAATAACAACTCCTCCATGCAATTACCATCTGAACTTCTTTTAGACATGTTTATCTCTCCTATGTTCCAATTGCATTTATATGTCCTTTTTTTTACTGTGGTTATTTGTGTCAAAAGCTCAAAGCAAACAACAGAAATGAAACCACTTTATAAACATTAAAGTTCTATACCTTAAAAAAAGACTCATTCATTCCAGAATGAAGAAACAAACAAAAAACTAGAAAACAATGGACACAACAACCCTAAGAAGAGTACTTAGGCAAATAACCTGGTTCTTACTTGATGCCAACTAGATTAGACATGCAAAACCCAAATTATAGCATATTGTTAATTTTTTTCAACTAAACAAAGGAGATTTTTTTGCCCAAAGAACAAAAATCTGAAAAGTAAAATGATATTCATTAAAAAATATTTACTGAGCAATTAACATTCAAGTACAGAATACTATGCTAGATATTATTTCTTCCATTCTGCTTTGTGAGCCTTTCACCTGTTAAATTTTAGTTCTCTACTTAAGCAGTATTTGGAAAATAGTATCAGAAAACTTTTTAAGCATTAATTATTTTAATTCCATCTGAACAATATGCTATTTGGAAGTAGTAATTAAAGGAAGTCTACAGTTACTATTGGTATGAAGCACTACTAATGGAAAAGTTCACAAAAACAAAGAGAAAATGAGTTTATTAAAGGTAATGATACACCATTAGTAAACCTCCATTATAACTAAAAAATTCAACTTACCTAATCCCACTCTTTGGGGAAAGCTGGTTTCTACTTTCTGTGTTCCCACACTACTCTTGAATCTGTCTAGAAGGGTATGTATCACACTGCAATTATTTACTTACATGCATCTATTTCCTAACATACAGTAAGCATTTGCTGTTTGTTAAATAAGTATCTTTACCTTGAACAAATTATTTAAATCTTTTTGTTTTTCTAAACATCAAGAGACCATCCCATTAAGCTTTCTGATTATTTCATATTTCTGAACTACTATCTTATATAAAGGAAAATCAACAAGTTCTCAAAACTAACCAATTCTTTCTCCATAATTTAAGAATAGCCGGAGGTGTAAATAATGTAGGTTAGCTTTTAAATATTGGAAAGAGCTAAAGCATTAAATGTCAAAGCCCTAACACTTGTATTTGCAACTGAAAGATAATCCCATGACCCTTTCAAAATATCCCAAAGGATCTTTAATAGACTTTTAAATGCTCTCTCGACTAAGAAGAAATAATCAGAGCAGAACAACAGGTTCAGAGAGCTGTGACATATAAAATCAATGGACAGCATTAAGTGGCAATAATTTTAGAAGAAATAAGGTTTTTTGCCGAGATTTTAGGGGGAGAAAAGAGATATAACCACTCCCCAAATTAAAATTATTGGGAAGAGGATTATGGAAAATGGCAGCTGTGGTGGCAGCAAATTTTTGATTCCTTGTGAATCTTTACATAAAACAGCGCAATTAGAGAGCAAACCCAAAAACCCATGAGTAACTTTTACAACAAAACTATTTGACAGTCTCACCACAAACCCCATAATACAAAGGACTGAAAACCACCAACAGCCCCAACCTCTTTTCCCCCACTCCTCCCCCAACTTGTTTTCTATTGGTGTCTAAGTGAGAGAAAGCAGGGGGAAGTAATGAGGTGTATGAAGAACTTGAGAACAGAAGTACAAAATAGCCAAAAGGTATTCAGCGGAAAGCAGTGAGACACAATTTGTGAGAAGCTAAAATTACTCCTGTAGTTAAGTGCGAGCAGTTCACAATAAGGCCTACAGGCCTGGAGCAGTCTGGTCCTCTTAGGTCACTTGAAACTGGCATTTGAGGCTGTCTTCTAAGACAGAGTCTACACTTAAGAGGAAATGCTGGGAATGAAAATAAAATTGAGCAGGTTATGGGCAAACAAGATACAGGAAAGAGAAGGTCCAAACAGAAGTGTCAGAGTAGAACAGAGCCAGGAAATCTCAGAAAGCCATCTACCATTTTTTTAATAATACACAAAAACAACAAAAGAGAAATCTGTGAAGTTAGAAGAGCTATCTGAACTAAGCCTCCTTAAAGTTCAAGAAAGCTATTTTCATATAAAGAAACAAGTCAAAGTACTGAGGCTGAATATCATACAAAGTTACAATAAGAAAAAAGAAACCGGATGATAGTCAAACTCACAGAAGCAAGGGAGAGGGGGAAATGGGAGTTGTTCAATGGGTATAAAGTTTCCATTATGCAAGATGAGTAAGTTCTAGAGATCTGCTATACAACATAGTGTCTACAGGTAACAATATTGTATTGTACACTTAAACATTTTTTAACAGGGTAGGTCTCATAAGTGTACTTACTGCTCCCCAAACACAGCAATAAATTTTTAAAAAGGGGAGGGGTGGGATACAATAACATCTTACAGACAATTAAAGCATGCCAGAAAGGGATGCTCACAGGAGAGATAAAAATGAGCTTCTACTTCAAAATGAACTTAAAAAAATTATACAAGACATGAAAGAAAAACAGGTATCAAAATAAAAACTCAGAAATAAAGTGACAAAGAAAGAATCTGAAATTAAATGGAAAAAATAATTTCAGAAATGAAGACTCAAGAAACAAAAAAAATAAACATATGAGATAAAGCCTTAAGAAAAACAGAGGGTGAAAAGAAAACAATCAAAAAGAAATGAAGTGGAAGGAATGGTGCAAGCTTAATTCTAGTGTCTGGGGATATGTACTTGGTAATAAAACAAAAAAGAAAATTCAGTGATTTTCAAAAAAGTCAGGAACAGCAGTTATTTTTTGAAGGAAGGGAGTTATATTTGAGAAAGAGGCAGATATGGAAGGGCTTCTAAGGTGTCTGGCAAAATTCTATCCCTTACCCTGGAAGATGGTTGCATGGGTGTTGGTCTTGCGATAATTCACCAAGCTACACATTTGTTTTCTACAACTACATTTTATTTTACAGCAAAAAGGATAAAAAAGGAATTTAGGAAAATCAAAAACTACAGATAAATTAATTTAAAACTACTTCTAGGTATCAATAGAAAATAGTTATAAAAAATTTTTGGAATAATCTTCAAACCAACTTCATAAAACGACGTGGCAAACCAAGAGACAAATTTTCTCACAGTGTTTTGTCCTTATGTTTGGCAAACAGGATGATGAATTAAAAGTCTACTATCTTAATATATAGTACCTACCTGTTCTGTTTCTCACATGTAACACATACTTTAAAAAGTATCTGACATTGACTGATTTTTAGAATAAACTGCAACTAATACTTAAAATGCATAAACGATTTTTTAGGAAATACTCTAAAACTGCCAAGAAAACTCATCTTTGTGACAAATATGGTGGTCTGCAAAATAAATACAATTAAATTCAACACTTACCCAGAATATATTATGTATGAGTTATTTACACTTCAGTTGAAGAGATAAGTAACACCTATAATAGAAAGCTATACAGAGTACTTGCTTTGAGAAAGGTACAAGGTACTGCAGGTTCCAAAGAAAAAAAGGGCATTTTACCTGCCCTATTGCATAAAGATTCTAACCAGACCCTTCTCGTATTCTGCCATCTATCCTCTCCAGTAATGGCAGAATGATCTTTCAAACACCAAAATCCCCTTTTAAAAACTCTTCACAAAGTACAGTACACAGGCAATTCAAATGCCTTACAAGGACAAGGTGGGCCACAAATGAGTGAAGCTTGTCTAGTGCAAGACAATAGAGAGTGATGGAAACTGTCAAAAGGACAGCTCCTTATAAGCTTTAGTCAATTACCGCCATGTAGGAACATGAAACCAATGTTGCTACAAAGTTCAATTTTCCAGGGATGACAGAACTCTAGTTATTTCACATGAAATGTACCAATATTTAAATGTTGGGAAATAACGCAAAATTTGGGGGAAAAAATACAACCCAAACAAAAAACAGCTGTAGGGAAAATTTGCAAACTCTGCCTTCAGAAATGGGTCTGACATTAATATTCCAACAACTTGCCCCGAGTGTCCTCAAAACCGCAAAAATGATTGTCTTCCTAATTCAAAGAAAAAGTGAACAACTTTCTCTCTTACAAAGTTTCTCTTAAAACGTTAGCACTTGCTACCATTAGTCTGTTAGCTATAGCTAACAGATGACATAACACAAGAAAAAGTAAAAGAGGAACATTTATTTGATAGTCACCTCAAAACTGTTTAACCAGTTTTTGGTTGTGATTGTTTTTATCAACAGTTATGTTCATGGGCACCATTTTACACCGCGTACACGTTATACGGTCAATTTTTCTATTGTTAAAACTCTTTCTAGATTACATGATACAATCAAATACATACACGTATTTGTTCTTTAATAAAAGCACCCCATGAGACTCCAGAACACCGTGGGCCTAATAAAATCTAAAATCTTTGGTACAGTAGCCCATTAGCTCCGGGAAAAATCTGGCTCCTATTTGCCACTATTTCATACCACTTCAAGTTTCCTGAATGTACTATGCTCTTTTACTCCTTTAGGCTTGTAGATGTACTTAAGGCTCTCTACCGCATTTGTTAGAACTGCTTAAAGTCACCTCTCCAGCCCTTCTTGAATTATTTGCTTTTTCCATCATGCTTCCTTAGCATTCTATATAGAACCCTATTATGGAACTTACTTGCTATTTATGACATTTTTATAGAGATCCATGACATACATATATAGCTAAAACAAAATGACACTACACTTTTACACTTACCACATACAATACACTGAAATTTTCTATTCGGTTTTTTTAAGAAATGCTGATTACAGTTTACTACATTGGGTCTACCATCCACTTAAGAAATACTGCACTAGACTATAAATCCTTGCAGGAAGAACTCAATATATTCATTTTTATGCTCTAGTACAGATCATTTAGTAAGCAAATGTTTAAATAAATGAATAAATATAGCAGCATCCTGTACTAGAAAAGTCAAAGAGCAAGGCTTTGAGATCAAGCAGACCCATCAACCAACAAGCTTATACAACTCTGAGAAATGACTTAACCTCCTTGAATCCCAAAGAGTTAACACCACTTACTTAACTCATTATAACAATAAAGTAGTAGCAATGCTAGAAAAGGTATTCTATAAATTAGGCATCAAATGAGTGAAAATGGCCTGGAATTATTAGTTTCCTCTCCCTACCCTGTATTTTTCCCTACTCCTTCCTGGAGACAGATCAAGACGTGTCTCATCCTGGCAAATACCCCCTTTTTAAAGATTTCAGGTCACAGTACATAGAATATGCATTTTCCCCCAAAGATTTATTTATCTTAGAGAGAGAAAGAAGGGGGAGGGAGGCAGAGGAAGAGAATCTTGAAGCAGATGCCCCATGGAGCACGGAGCCCATGTGGCTGGATCTCAGGACCCATGAGATCATGACCTAAGCCAAAATCATGAGCCCAAAGCTCAACCAACTGAGCCACACAGGCACCCCAGAATATGCATTTTTAAAGTCTGACAGACTTGGATTCAAATACACAGTACTGCATTTATATAACTTCTCATTATCTTTTTCTTTATCAATAAGCAAAAAATACTTCCTGTAGGGTTGTTATGAGGAATTAATACATACCCTACATATTATATAATACGTGCCTAGTATAATTCCATGTCAGACTATAATAGGTGCTCACTAAAAGGTACTGATTGCTGCTATGATTATCAATAAAAGTTGTTCAATAACCATACTAAAGGTAGCATTCAACTAAACTTTTAAGGATGGAGGAGCTGGACAAAGGCAAGGGGCAAACAAAAGGAACAGGAAAACCTTAATTTACAAGAAATCACTTCTTTTTCTGTATTTCCTCTTTTAAGATAAACAAACCACAAGGATATAAGTTTACCAATTTTCTCAATTCTCTACCTCCAAGGTTATGAATAAAACTCAAAAGTACTATATTAGTTCTGTGTCAAAATTCTAACTTAAAATATTAAATTATGCTCAGTGGGCTGTACAATATAGTGTGAAAGGTACAATGTATTAATTAAAAACATTTTAGAAAGAATTTCAGTAAGAGTTCAAAGTAAGAGCACTTTCTAGTTAACCCAGTTAAATAGAAAAAAATTAACTGAAATCCTAATTCAACAGGCCTTTAATCAAATTTTATTGTCCAATAAAACCAGCACTGTTTTATTGATAATATTCTCAAAAACATTCCCAATGTTAGAATGGCATTACTCTTCTATTAAGTATAGAGTGACTTCCCTCCAAAAAAGTTTATCATCACTTCTAAAACTTCAACTGTTATTTTCTTCAACTTCATTTTCTTTTCAATAATAATCACAGCCTCTCATAAGAGTGCAGGGTCTGTTCTTTTCCCAGTGTGTTTTCCCCAACACACCTTTCAAACCACTTGTAAGTGGCAAAAACACCAAATACCTACAAAAATACAATCAAGAAGCCAAGAATTTTCTTATACAACCTGCAAACTTTATAGGTTATGAGGATAATTAATGGTAATTAAACTATCCTACTCCTGTATTTAACAGGAATATATCTATTTGGGGAGAATCAAAGTAATTTTCCATTTTCTGTGTTGGTACAAAAAGGCAGTTATTTTTATGGTATATATATTTAACCTTTATGATAATAAGCATATCTTCTAAGTGACTAAGTGACTCTTTACCTTAGTAAAGAGATTTATTTTAGCCTTTTAGGCCTTATAGTAATACTATGTTTATAACTGACAGTGAAATCATCATCTATGTAAATGAGGGGATAAATTCTATTTTATGTTTTATATCAGGCAGACTCCAGAAAAGTAGAAATGACATCTCTTGCTCACCACTATATTCTTAGCACTGAAATACAGCAGATACCTAAAAAATATCTATCCAAGTTTAATGTTTATTTATGGAAAAGAAAATTAGGTTGGGGGAAATAAAATAAATATATGAATCAAAATTAGGTTAAGGCCTTAGGCATGGGATATGCTTAGCAACTTGCTTCTAAAAGAGTGAAATATGGAAGGGTGGGGGGAAACATCCCTAAAACCCATGACCCCAGTCTAATCATGAGGAAAATATTAGATAAATCTCAATTGAGGGACATTCTCTAATATTTCTGACTAGTACTCCCCAAAACTGTCAGTCATAAAAACAAGAAAAATCTGAGAATTTGGAATTCTGGAACAGAAAAAGGACAGTAGGGAAAAACTAGTGAAATCTGAATAAAGTGTGTAGTTTAGTTATTAGAAATGTAGCAATTTTGTTTCCTTAGTTATGACAAATGTACCATAGTAATATAAAAAGCTAACAACGAAAATGAAATGAAAACTGAGTAATGTATACTCATACGTACTATCTTGCAACTTTACTGTAAATGTGAAACTAATCTAAAAAGGTTTATTTAAATAAAAACAGAGTAAGGGAAATAAGGAATGAATCAAAATCCCTTGGAAGCAAGTGATGATAAACATTCTTTTGGTCCTTCTCTGTTTGGTGGTAAGACAAAGACAGCATTCTCCGAGTGGAAATAAAGTTATTAATAAAACACTACTGTAGGCACTGTATAAGTGTATAGTATTAATTATGAAGTTACATATGACCAAAGCAAATGCCCTCTGAATTTGTTTCCCAAAGTATCATTCTTAGTCCTCAACATTTCATTTCACTCTATGACAAAAATTCATAACATTAGCTGTCACTTCTGTATTGAATGGACTATTCCATATCTCTAATCTTTAGTCACTTAAAGGTTATATTCCTCTTGCTATCTCCCACTCACCTTACACTCAACTAACTAAACTTACCATCTTCTTGATAATGCTCCTCTTCCAAACCTCCCTCTCAAAGTTATAAATTTCTTCTCAATAGATCTTTTTCCCATGCCTCTCCATCCCCACAGTTAATAAAAGTATACACTGCTATCAAATGAACCTTCCTCAAATAAGGATTTTATCATATTCCCAGGCTCAAATGCCATCTTTTTTGGGGTACTAAACCATATTTAAATTCAGAAGTGATACTTTCAAGGCCATCCGTAATTGCTTATGCTTTTGTACCCTTCACTCATAAAGATCCTTCCATTCATCTCTCTACCTCATACCATAAGTCCTGCCTTTCCTTTATTCAGAAAATAATTCAATACTCACTAAGCATATCACATATACACAAGAAAATAAGATTCTTCTGGGTGGTCAAAGACTTTATAATTTCCTTGGGGTAATAAAACCTAAAAAGATGATTAACAAAGAACATAGCAATATTTGTCTCATTCAAAGGTGTATTTTCAGTGCCTGCCACATGGGAAGTGCTCAGAAAGAATTTATTAAGTGAAAACAAGGCAGTACAGAATGCTACAGCCAAAAGAATTACATGCTATTTGAGAAGGTAAAGAATTTTCAGTTCGAGAGGTGAAGGCAGGTCTATATCTCTGTAGTTCTAAGGCTCTCAGGGCAGCCAAGACTCAAGCTCGAGTATTTCTTCAGTGGTTAGGAGGATGTGTGCAGGTGCGTGGAACCTTCTTACCAGCAAAAGTAAGAAGTAAAATTGTTATACAACACTGAAGTAGTAAATAAAGAACAGTTCCTGAAGGTTAGTGGAAGAAAAGATGGGAGAAGACAGGGATGAAAGTTTGTAAAGTCCTGAGAAGAAATTTGGTATTCATGCTTGACATAAAGGGTGATACAGTTCATGCTTGACATAAGAATGATACAATTTTCAGGAAGATTAATCTAAGGGGAGTAACATGGTTAGACTTTAGAAAGCAAGAGCCTTATTTCTTGAAGAAGTCTCCCATCTAAATCAAAACCCTTTAGGTTCCTTCACCTTTTAAGTCTTACAGTACTTGCCTGCATTATATAATTTAACTCCTAACTATATCCTCTCACAATATAAATTCTTATTTTCATGGGTGTTAATCTAGTTAATCTAGTCTCTTCAACCAAAGAATATGATGTGATCATCATAGACCTGTTTCTTCCTAAGAAATCAGCAAAGCACTGGGCCCTTGAAACTTTATTTCTGGGAGACTTTTTGCATTTGTGCAAAACCCAGTTACCAAAAAGACAACAATCTAAATGCAAAACACAACACATACTGTGAGTAGCTAAGCTACTGTAAGAACAATAGTAAGTCCCTTTGGATGGCACTTTTTAAAGTTTCATTCGATAGTGGGATCCCATAACTAATAATGCTGTTATCATTCAGCATATGTTTTCAGTGCTTCCTGCTTTATATAAGTATTTCATCATCTCATTTACTTTTCTTTCTCAACTAAGCATTGCTCTCAGTGGTCAGCACATATATTCATTTCTCAATCACATTATCTTTTCTGCACTGAAGCCTCTCCAATCTTTTTATCTATTAACTTCATTGAGAACCATTGTTATGGCATAATTAAATTCTAATAAATGGTGCTGCTGTAACTTCTCTACATAATTCTTTAACACATTCTAAATGTTTCCTGTGGTTTAGCACCCTTCAAGTAAAACTGATTCAAATAAAAACATTTGTTACAGAAATAATGCAAATCCACCAAAGCATTTACAAAATGAAACATCATCATGCATTAGTACCCAGGGGTTACATCTAAATTCTAAAACTTGCCAAACTCTCCAAAAGTTTGGATTTTTTTTTATCTTCAACCCTTTGACCCTTTACTTTCATATATTCTCAAAGTTAAATTTCATTCTTTAAAATAAAAACTGTTCATGTTAACATTCACATCAACCATTAAAACTTTCCCAAAAAGAGCTTCAGAAAGTGCACATACACAAATCAAACGGGTATTTACTTCATTCCTAAACAAGTATTTTCACTCATAAAATATTTTTTCAGGTCAGAATTTATATGTAAGAAGAAAAAAATAAGACAACAGAAGATAAAGAGATAAAGATAAAACTCAAAAAGAAATACTCCAGAACATGATTATTTCTTATTGCATTAGAATCTCTCACTGATGCTTTTGAAATACAAACGACTTTTTTTCCAGAGTTGGGGAACTCCATAATGTACTACTCTATTCTCCCACCACTCCTTAATGGTACCTAACACTGCTGAGATTTTAGAGATGAATCATCAAAACAGCAGAGGAAGGCAAAAACGGCAATATATACCTTACAAGGACTACAAGGTAACAGAGATTAAGTCTTACAATTCGGATGGAGAGAGAGACATGGACAGTTCAGCTTTTTCCACTTCCTCATCTCAGAAAACACCAAAATAAATGTGGATGTGAGGCTACAGCACGTTTACAAAGCCCCTGGTACCAGTGAAGCCTCAGACCTAGTGGCGCTAGGGCACTCTATTACACTCAGCCGGCCACGTGGCTGTCACAATCAGAAGGAAGACAAGAGAAACAGCACAAACTAAGCTGGAAACAAATAACCTCCCTCCTCCCTCCACCTCGGAGTTGGGGTAGAAGAAAGACTGTGCCGTTTCTTCGCACGCTAAGACTTTTTTTCCTCCTGTAAGGTGAAAACGAAGTACTGGAGCTGCTTTAAAGAGCCTCTAAAGCTGAAATCGGGTCCAAGAAGATCCCGAGAGTGCACCCCACTGAATTCGCTACGCTCATTCCCGCGAGCTAAGGTGGGAACAGAGGCATTTTGCAGAGGAGTAAAAGAGGTGGAGTTGAGTAAGTGGAGGTCGGTGGGCTACGCACAGGGGCCGCTTTTCCGACTCCCACCGTCCTCCCGGGTTTCAGACTCGCTGCTGCTGCGGTGGGGCGAACCCAGCAGGCGGAGGGCCTCGAATACGCCCCCACGACCTCTCACCCTCCCAGAGACAAGACAGAAAGGCAGAAGTAACCACGGGCCCGAGAGAGGCGGCGAACAGGAAGTGTCCATATTGCAGCGCAGAAAAACCCTAACTCGCACCCCTACCAAGACAGCCACCCGGCGAGGCCCCCAGGGCGCTGGAGGAGGGGCCAGAGGGTGCCGGGGTCGGCCACCCCCACATCCAGGAGCCGCCCCTGTGCCCCCAACGCCCGGCAGCCGCGGGGCTTGAAGTTCACTCCAGGCAGCGTCCGGCGCCTCCCTGGGCACTAGTTGGCGGGGCCCAGCCAGGCCGCCTGGGGCCGGACCAGGACTCCACGCCCCGCACGTCTCGCTCCACTTCGAGGCGGGGGAGGGGGTGCTGCACACACTCCCGAGGGGCTTGGGGCACTTCCTCTAACAGCAGATTCGCACTGAGTTGAGCTCTAAGCGTCCTCGGGGCCACCTCCGAGCCTTGTCGGAGAGCCGGCACCCCTCCCCGCGGATTCCGCCGCGCGGCACCCACTCCGGAGTAGTCATTACCTCTCACAGAAAACTCCTAACTCCTCACGGGGCCGCGCTCCCCTTAGTTCGACACCCCCCGGGAGCCCACACAGGACCCAAGCCCGCGCAGGGGAGACCCCCGTGCTGGCGCCAATTCCTCACAGGACAAAAATGTCCGGGCGCGTCACGGGACAGCCGCCTCCGCGCCCCACGCCGGCCGCCGGCCGCACGCGCTGCCTCCGCGCCCGGGAGCTGTGCCGCGGGCTGGGGCGGGGAGCGCGGCCGCCCGGCAGCGCCGGCCCAGGAAGGCGCCACTCTGCACGGGACTCACCGTCTGCTCGGCCGCCGCAGCGGGGAGGCGAGGGACGGGCAGGGGAAGACACAATATGGCAGAGCACCGCAGCTGCTCCCGGCGGCTTCCAGCAGCCGCCTCCGGGAAGACGCGGCGAAGAGCAGGCAGCGGCAGCTGCGGTGGCGGCCGCGGCAGCACCACATCCCCCTCCTGCCCGCTTCCTCCCCCTCCCTGCACCCTCCCCCGCTGCCATGGCAACGCGGCGCCAAGGAGATTAGCCCCGCCCCTCCCTCTGGTCTCCGCCTCTCGCGACCCCTCGGGAGGGGGCTCGGTCCGCCCCTCGGTGTCCCCTCCCACCTCCTACCTAAGGGCCGGCCCGGGACCTTCTCGCAAGCTGTTCTGAACTGCTGGTGGGAAGGAAGGGAGATGCAGTGTCCGGAAGGGCGGGGTTCGCACGGAAGGCAGGGCGGAGACGTTGTGGGCCAGTGCCGGTTTCGGGCTGAGGAGGGGCTGGGAAGGCGGGAAAAATGGAAAGGCCTCGCCTGTCCGGGAAGGACCTATAGGAGTGCGGCGGGGCGCGGCGCGGCCCCTGAGTGGCCGAGATGGCGCGGGGGCGGGGCTAGGGTGGCCTCCCCGGCGGGTCGGCCCGCGAAGCCTGGTGCTGGGACTGCACCGAAGACCCCCAACAGCCCGAGCTTCCGTGGGTTTCCCCAAGAGCTTTCCGCCATTGGCCAGGCTTTGAAAGCGCTGTAGGAACGGTAAAGCATTAATGTGAACTAAAAGTAGTGTTACACTCGCTTGACTGAAATTTTAAGTGAAAACTGAGCTCAGCGTGTTTGTGGTGAAAAAAAAAGTACTTTGGAATCAGATTCAAAATTTAATAAGCATAGCATTTATTGAGCCCTCAGTAAGTGGTAGGGACTGAGCTAAATTCTTTACCTGCGTTGTAATAACCATAATGCTAAGAGAA
>NW_024426774.1:69232211-69362764 GCF_017311325.1 Ursus maritimus
GAGAGACATGGACAGTTCAGCTTTTTCCACTTCCTCATCTCAGAAAACACCAAAATAAATGTGGATGTGAGGCTACAGCACGTTTACAAAGCCCCTGGTACCAGTGAAGCCTCAGACCTAGTGGCGCTAGGGCACTCTATTACACTCAGCCGGCCACGTGGCTGTCACAATCAGAAGGAAGACAAGAGAAACAGCACAAACTAAGCTGGAAACAAATAACCTCCCTCCTCCCTCCACCTCGGAGTTGGGGTAGAAGAAAGACTGTGCCGTTTCTTCGCACGCTAAGACTTTTTTTCCTCCTGTAAGGTGAAAACGAAGTACTGGAGCTGCTTTAAAGAGCCTCTAAAGCTGAAATCGGGTCCAAGAAGATCCCGAGAGTGCACCCCACTGAATTCGCTACGCTCATTCCCGCGAGCTAAGGTGGGAACAGAGGCATTTTGCAGAGGAGTAAAAGAGGTGGAGTTGAGTAAGTGGAGGTCGGTGGGCTACGCACAGGGGCCGCTTTTCCGACTCCCACCGTCCTCCCGGGTTTCAGACTCGCTGCTGCTGCGGTGGGGCGAACCCAGCAGGCGGAGGGCCTCGAATACGCCCCCACGACCTCTCACCCTCCCAGAGACAAGACAGAAAGGCAGAAGTAACCACGGGCCCGAGAGAGGCGGCGAACAGGAAGTGTCCATATTGCAGCGCAGAAAAACCCTAACTCGCACCCCTACCAAGACAGCCACCCGGCGAGGCCCCCAGGGCGCTGGAGGAGGGGCCAGAGGGTGCCGGGGTCGGCCACCCCCACATCCAGGAGCCGCCCCTGTGCCCCCAACGCCCGGCAGCCGCGGGGCTTGAAGTTCACTCCAGGCAGCGTCCGGCGCCTCCCTGGGCACTAGTTGGCGGGGCCCAGCCAGGCCGCCTGGGGCCGGACCAGGACTCCACGCCCCGCACGTCTCGCTCCACTTCGAGGCGGGGGAGGGGGTGCTGCACACACTCCCGAGGGGCTTGGGGCACTTCCTCTAACAGCAGATTCGCACTGAGTTGAGCTCTAAGCGTCCTCGGGGCCACCTCCGAGCCTTGTCGGAGAGCCGGCACCCCTCCCCGCGGATTCCGCCGCGCGGCACCCACTCCGGAGTAGTCATTACCTCTCACAGAAAACTCCTAACTCCTCACGGGGCCGCGCTCCCCTTAGTTCGACACCCCCCGGGAGCCCACACAGGACCCAAGCCCGCGCAGGGGAGACCAAAAGCGTGGCGCCACCTCACAGGACAAAATGTCCGGGCGCGCGTCGGGACGCGGAGCGGCCTGCGCCCCACGCCGGCCGCCGGTCCGCACGCGCGCTGCGGCTCCGGGCGGGGAAGCGCGGCGCCCGGCAGCGCCGGCCCAGGAAGGCGCCACTTGCACGGGACTCGCTACCCCGTTCGCTCCGGCCGCCGCAGCGGGAGGCGAGGGACGGCAGGGGAAGACACAATATGGCAGAGCACCGCAGCGTTCCGGCGTTTCCAGCAGCCGCCTCCGGGAAGACGCGGCAGAAGGGAAGGCGTAGCTGCGGGTGGCGGCCGCGGCAGCACCACATCCCCCTCCTGCCCGCTTCCTCCCTCCCTCTGCACCCTCCCCGCTGCCATGGCAACGCGGCGCCAAGGAGATTAGGCCCGCCCCTCCCTTTCCTGGTCTCCGTCTCGCGACCGCGGGAGGGGGCTCGGTCCGCCCCTCGGTGTCCCCTCCCACCTCCTACCTAAGGGCCGGCCCGGGACCTTCTCGCAAGCTGTTCTGAACTGCTGGTGGGAAGGAAGGGAGATGCAGTGTCCGGAAGGGCGGGGTTCGCACGGAAGGCAGGGCGGAGACGTTGTGGGCCAGTGCCGGTTTCGGGCTGAGGAGGGGCTGGGAAGGCGGGAAAAATGGAAAGGCCTCGCCTGTCCGGGAAGGACCTATAGGAGTGCGGCGGGGCGCGGCGCGGCCCCTGAGTGGCCGAGATGGCGCGGGGGCGGGGCTAGGGTGGCCTCCCCGGCGGGTCGGCCCGCGAAGCCTGGTGCTGGGACTGCACCGAAGACCCCCAACAGCCCGAGCTTCCGTGGGTTTCCCCAAGAGCTTTCCGCCATTGGCCAGGCTTTGAAAGCGCTGTAGGAACGGTAAAGCATTAATGTGAACTAAAAGTAGTGTTACACTCGCTTGACTGAAATTTTAAGTGAAAACTGAGCTCAGCGTGTTTGTGGTGAAAAAAAAAGTACTTTGGAATCAGATTCAAAATTTAATAAGCATAGCATTTATTGAGCCCTCAGTAAGTGGTAGGGACTGAGCTAAATTCTTTACCTGCGTTGTAATAACCATAATGCTAAGAGAAGCGTTGCCAGATAAAACACAGGAGTGTCCAATTAAATCAGAATTTTGGTTAAATGCAGAATCATTGCTTTAATAGGAGAATGTTCCATTTGGGGATACACTTCCTGGTTTGTTTTGGTTTTTGCTAAATCTGCAAACTCTATCCTAACTCTTACAAATTCCCACTTTACAGATAAGGAATCCATGACTTAGAAAAATAACCTGACAAATATAAGGTAAGTGGCAGAACTTAGGCTCCATTTTACCAAAATTATGATCCTGATCACTAAATTTCTGAATATTTATATCCACATCTTCAAAAACTAGAGTAGCCATACCTATCTCACAAATGTGCTGAATGGATTGAAAGAAAAGGTAAAGAGACCTGCATAGTGACTGATGGATAGGAACTTTACATTCTTCCGGAACAATGAATGTTAACTGAATATTCACTGTGTGCCAGGCTGTGAGTATAAAGTGAGCTGATTATGAAACAAGCTGCCTACTGACAATAAAACAAGTCAGGCTGTGAGGGTGACAGAGACACACAAGAATTATAGGCATCAGAATGTACAAAAACAAAAATGGAAGTGTCCTGCCCTCATTCCACAGAGGAGAATGCTGTGTCTATATGATTGTCCAAAATCACCTGCCAGTTCCATTTGTTTCTCATTACACTGTCTTGAAAGGCCTCATAACTGCATTTAGAGTAAGAGGCCACAAAGCAAATATATAATAAGCTTCAATTAAAGCAAAAGTTGCTTCATTTTCTCCCTTCAGAGCAATCACTGTTGCCCCCTCAAGTGGACAAACTGAAGGAAGTTCCTAGAGGAAGAATGTAGTAGAAAGGGAGCAGAGTAAAGAAGGGAAGATTAAGAGGAGGTGGCTTCTGGAGAGCCATAGGCTCCTCATAGCTTAGTCTTGTTTTACCTCTGCTGGCCATGGTGATCACTAATAAAATATAGGTCTTCATCTCCTTACAGATTATTGTAATAGCATCTTATTTGGTATATTGAACTTTAGTTTCTGTTTTTCCTTCTGATCAATTTTAAACTCAGGTGACCAAACAGTCCTGCTCAACTCTAGAAGAATCACAGAATTTGAGATCTGGAATTAATATATACTTTAAAGACATGTCATCTAGGAGCCCAGTTTATCATAGATGCAAAAACAAATCCAGAACAGTTATATAACTTGTTCAAGGTCAAATAATGAATGTACTGCATTGGCATCCACTAAGAAATCTCTGCTGGTCCTTTCTACTGACTGATTCAGTAAAGAGGCTAGGAACATTTAAATAATCTCTGTGGATAAGGCTCAGGTCCCTTAGGAAATCTGTTATACTTAGTTTAGAGTCCAGGGACACTTGTATACTTAAAGGCTAAAGGACTTTGAACACCTATCAAGGAAAAGCTCTGATTAAAACTAATGATGATTTAGAGTGAGTAGCTTTTCCTAGGAGTTTACAAGAGTAAGAAGGCTATGAAACCACAGTTTAACTCTTTATGAAAAAGAGGATCCTGGCATTTACGATCTCTCGTGAAGTTTGTATTCTTCATTCTCCAAAATACTTTAAAAGAACATATTCAGTAATAAACTTTCCTAGAAGACAAATGCATTAGAAAAATATATTGTGTGAAATACCCTCATATTTAGGCTGAAAAGTGATAGGAGCTCAAATATAGATATTTACATTTTAAATGTCTTTATCATTGTATTACATATATTTAACAAAGACTCTTCGATCATGACTTGGTGATTCTAAAAATAACCAGTTTACCAATAAGGAATGTAGGCTTCAAGCCCCTTGAGGTCAATGACCATATCTTTTTCATTTTTATAGTCTAATTTCTTGGAACAGTTTTTGGGACAGAGGTGATGGTCAATAATATTTGTTGATAGAAGAAGTAAGTTTTCTCAAATTCCAAGATACCAGGACTAGGATACAACAGTCCTAGGTACTGGTCTGCCCGTTGGGCTAAAAAAATGGAATTGTGAATGAAAGTCTAATTTTTTTTTCCTTTGAGGATCTTTTTCAATGTACTTCCTAAGAGCAACTACCTGTATTCGATAGTACCTACATTTCTTTTTTTTTTAATTTTATTTATTGATTGATTTTTTAAAGATTTTATTTATCTGAGAGAGCGGGTGAGCAAGAGAGAGCACAAACCAGGGAGGGGGGTGGAGAGGCAGAGGGAGAGGGAGAAGCAGACTACCTGCTGAGCAGGGATACCCAACCCCGGGTTCTATCCCAGGACTCTGGGATCATGACCTGAACTGAAGACAGACACTTTACTAACTGAACCACCCAGGTGCCCCAGTACCTATATTTCTATAGGCCCTGTTATTGGCAGTAATTTGGACCAATTCTCCTACTAAGGACACTAGAAAAAATTAAATATAAAAATATAAAAAAATATCAGCTTGAAGGTATTAGAGAGCTAACAAGATAGAAATTATAGTCCATTACCTGGGGGTTGATGGAAGCCCAGGGAATCCACTTATCCATTCCATAGAAAGTTGCCGAGAGTATGAACAGGAATGGGGGATAGCGATTTGAGTTCAAGATGTGCAAAGGGGGAAGGAGGATGACTCTGTTGAAGCCCCCTTGCTTTGTACAAGGAATACAATACAGTACAATACAAATGGTTATATCCTAGAAGTAAAGGGGAGACATCTCCATTTCAAATCATCTCAACCCTGAGATTGGATTAGGGTAATTCCTTTAAGCTAATGCCACCAAGCTCTTGGCAGAAGCAAACCAAAATTTTCTCTGGAGTAAAGTAATACCATTCTAGGCCTCAAATTATTTGTACCGCTTTGCAAAAACTGTCTAGCACACAATGAAAAATAATCAGTCACACAAAGAAACAAACAAAAAACCAACAGAAACAACAAGGAACAAAAACAGAGCAAAAGGAATTCAGATGGTGAAATTATCACGCACAGATTTTAAAATAACAATGCTTTCTATGTATAAGTAAATAAACCTAAGATTAAAAATTTAGATAGATAATTAGAAACTTGAAAAAAAAATAAAATGAAAATTTTAGAACCAAAAAATTCACTAACTGAAAATAAGAACTCAGTGTTGGGTATAACAGCATATGAAACACAGATAAAGATAGAATTTGTGAACTAGAAGATAAATGAGAAGAAACTATGCAGAATGAGACATAAGAAAAAGGATGGAAAATACAGAACACAGGGAAAGCACATAGAAGACATAGTGATAAAGTTTGATATGCATGTAGTTGGAATTCTGGAAGGAAAGGAAAAATAGTATTGGACAGAAATAATATTTGAATTAATGAATCCCCAGCAGGATATATATATATATATATTTTTTCTAATCCGTACAGTTGACACGTAGCTACATCATGAAAAAAATGCTAAAATCCAAAGGCAAAGAGAAAAATCTTAAGAAGAACTAGAGAAAATAAGAGTTGATCTTTAAAGAAACAATAGACTTGGAACTGACTTTTTAATAGAATAGTCTGAAGCCAGAAAATGACGGCACAAAAACTTTAAAAGACTGAAAGCAAATATTTTAAGAGTGAAAGTGAAATTAAGAAATCTTCAAACAAACTAAATAGAGTGTTTGTCACCAGCAGATTCACATGCATTCTTTAGGCAGAGGAAAATGATCCTGGTTATAATAATGTCAGAGATACATGAGGAAATTAAGATCAATTAAAATGATAAATATGTGGGGGGCACCTGGGTGGCACAGCGGTTGGGCGTCTGCCTTCGGCTCAGGGCGTGATCCCGGCGTTATGGGATCGAGCCCCACATCAGGCTCCTCCGCTATGAGCCTGCTTCTTCCTCTCCCACTCCCCCTGCTTGTGTTCCCTCTCTCGCTGGCTGTCTCTATCTCTGTCAAATAAATAAATAAAATCTTTAAAAAAAAAAAAAGATAAATATGTGGGTAAATCTAAATGAATTTTGGTTGTGACTATATTATCCAATAATAGTAATGTCTTTCATATTTAAAAATATATAACAATGGTATATAAGTTAGGAGAGGGTGAATGGAATCAAGTTCTAAAATCTGTTCATTGTCTAAGAGGATGGAAAAAAGTTACAATTAATAGTAGACTCTGTTAAGTCAAGAATGCATCTTGTAATCTCTAGAATAATCACTGAGAGAATAGTAAAAGACTGTTTTTTTCCTAGAGAGAGAGAGCACGAGCAGGGGAAGGGACAGAGAGAGAGGGAAAGAATCTCACACAGACTCTGCACTGAGCGCAGAGTCAGACACAGGGCTCAGTCTCACAACCCTGAGATCATGACCTGAGCCGAAACCAAGGGTCCAATGCTTAATCCACTGAGTCACCCACGTGCCCCAAGACTATGGTTATTAGTCAAGGTTCTGCAGAGGAACAGAACCAACAGGATGTATACACACACACACACACACACACACACACACACAAAGGAAGAGACTGTTTTTTAAGGAATTGGCTCAACTGGTTGTGGAGGCTTGGTAAGTTCAAAATCTGCAGGATAGGCTGGCAGGCTGACCTAGGGAAGAGTTGCAGTTCAAGATCAAAGGCATTCTGCTGGTAGAATTCTTTCTTGTTCGGGAAAGGTCAATCATTGTTCTAGTAAGGCCTTCGACTGATTGAATGAGGCCCACTCACATTATGGAGGGTAGTCTTCTCTACACTAAGTCCCCCAATTAAACTGTAGATTTCATCCAAGAGCAGCTTCACAGAAACATCTAGAATAATGTTTGAACAAGTATCTGGACACTGTGGTATAGCCAAATTGACACATAAAATTAACCATCATATTATGCAGTTTCCAATCAAAAAGGGGGAGAAAGGGAATGGAGTAATCGAAAGTAATCAATCTAGAGGTGCCTGGGTGGCCCAGTTAGTTAGGTATCCAACTTGATTTTGGCTCAAGTCATGATCTCAGGTTCCTATGATCAAGCCCTGCCTCAGTTTTCGTGCTCAATGGGGAGTCTGCTTGAGATTCTCTCTGCCCTTCTTACCCCTTGAGCTCTCTTTTTCTCTCTCAAACAAACAAATAAAAAAATAAAATATTTTTAAAAAGAAATCAATCTTAATGAAAGATAGGAAAAATATGAGGACATACAACAGGTAAGACAAATAGAAAGTACTTAATAAGATGATAGATTTAAACCCAAATACATCACTAATTACCTTAAGTGATTACAGATCCTAATTTAATGAAAAAGATTGTTTTGGTTATCTATTGCTATTTAACAATCTACCCTCAAATTTAGTAACTTCAAATAACAACCATTTTATTATATTTCATGATTCTGTGGGTCAGGGATTTGGATAGGACACAAAGGGAATGGTTCATCTCATCTCTGGGTGATGTCTGCTAGGGCTGAAACATCCCAGATAGCTGCTTTACTCTCCTGTCTGGCACCTCAGCTAGGATAGCCCCAATGGCTGGAGGTTAGCTGGACCAGCTTCACTGAGATTATATGTACGGGGCCTTGGTTCTCACTGTTGATTGAGTTCTTTGGTTTTTGTGTAAGTAGTTCATGACTTCTTCCTCTCCATTTGGCCTCTCCACGTAGTCTCTCCAGGGGAATAGGCAGACTTCTTACAAACAAGCTCAAGGCTTCCAAAAGGATTAGGCTTGAAAGTAGCATATGGTCACTTCTGCCACGTTCTACTGGATAAAGCAAATTACAGGCCATCCCAGAGTCAAGGGGAGGGAACTGTGGAAGGGTGTAAATATTAGTGGGTATGATAAATCTGGGCCCACCAATTCATGTTAACCAGCGAGTGTAGATTGTCATACTGAACAAAAAAATCAAAACCCAACTGTATGCTGTTTAGAAGGGATATATCTAGAACATTAAAATGCAGGAAGGTTGAAAGAAAAGAGATGGACAAAACTAAACCATGAAATATTTGAAAAGAAAGCTCAAATAACTATATTAATATCAAAGTAAGTAAACTCTAACACAAAAAGCACTACTAGAGACAAAGGGAAATTCTTCATAATGATAAAGATTTAGTTTGCCAGGAAGATTAAAAAAATCTAAATTGTATTCCATTAATAACATAACCTCATAGCACATAAAGCAAAAATTACAGAAGTATAAGGAGGAATAAAAAGATAACAATTTTAGTGCAAGATATTAACATATTCCGCTACTGATAAAATAGGTAGACAAAATATTCGGTGAGAATGTAGGTTTGAACAACAATTAGCAAAGTTGACTATAAAGGCATATTGAGTACTTTTCTATAGTCCTTACATATGAATAAATTTTTCAATTTGTATTATTTCTGTTTTGGCTCATGAAGCTGGAAGGGAAAACTGAGGATCCGGAGCCCTCAGGGTGGTTAGAACCTATCCTTCTATATTTATCACTGGATAACTTTACCTCTGTTAAGTTCTTACTATGTACCAGGCCCTGTACATGGCAGAGATAAAAGTTGTAGTTACAACTACAGACAAGCAAATCAGAAAATACAATGTGGCATTGTAACTGCAATGATAAAGCTTTACATAAGGAGCAGTGGGAACCAAGTCCTAATTCAGCCACAGGAGATAAAGTCTGAGCAAAGTTTGCAGAAAGAAAAGAATATGGAGGAGAAGTGGCAATGTGGGGGT
This sequence comes from Ursus maritimus, assembly GCF_017311325.1. NCBI lineage: Eukaryota > Metazoa > Chordata > Mammalia > Carnivora > Ursidae > Ursus > Ursus maritimus. The sequence goes on from NW_024426774.1 coordinate 69,241,122, forward strand.
GGGGAATGGAACCACACCTAGCAAAGCATGACTGTTCAAGTCAGAGAACTGTCAGTCATTTGGAATGTCTGGAGTATAAAAGGTTGCTCGAGTTAGGGGTTATCTGGTTGCAAGAAACAGAAACTCATGCCAGCTGGCTAAAGTAAAGGAGGAACGAATGTAAAAATAGGCAGGGATTATGTGAGACAAAACTGTGGGAAGCACAGCCAACATATAAGAACCCTCCTTCCCCCTTTCTCTCTCTCATCTTCTGGTCTCTAATCTGACCTTTTCTTTGTACGTCTGCTTCATTTCCTCTGCAGACAGGCTTCTCTGCTTACTTGTCCACTTGCATGCTACTATGGCTGTCCCAAATAGCGGCCCCTGCTCTCCATCTCTGGCCTCCACCCAGTTTGCCCAACTTTCCTGCTTAGCAACCCACAGTTATTACTTAACCCTGTTTCCCAGTCCCAGTTCCAAATTCCCAGGAGCTGTACAATCTGACTGGTCCAGTTTCAACATGCATGTAGATCAGGGGTCAGCAAACTTATGGCCTTGTGGGGTGGAAGGGAAGTTGGCAAATCTGGCCTGCCTTCTGCTTTTGTAAATAAAGTTTTAATAGAACACAGCCACACACATTCATTTACGTGTTGTCTTTGGCTGCTTTGACGTCACAAGAAAGAGTTGAAGAGTTGCAACAGAGAACCTATGGACCACAGAGCTGAAAATATTTACTATCTAGACCTTTACAGAAAAAGATTGCTGACCCCTGCATTGGATAGTTGGATGTGGAGACATAGGGCTGTGTAGGGGCTCAGGGAGAGACAGCTCCAGGAATTGAAGCTTTGAGAAATGGATAACCCCTTCCCCCTCTTTGCAGAAAAATGATAATGGGGGGGGGGAAGGCAGCTGAGGAAGAATTTTGAGAAAGGAAATGTTTGAAGGCTCTAACACAGGAAAGAAAATAATCAGTCTCAAGTATGTGCTAAATTTTTCACACAAAGAGTGGAAGAGTGCAAGACAGTTACTCCTTAATCTGGAGAAGTTCATTAAGATGCTAAATTTAGAAGAAAGTGTCACCATAACTACCTTTAAATTACTCACTTGTGGCAAATTTCCCAGACCCTCCATAGATAGCTCTTGCTGAGATGAACTGGCTGAGGCACCATATTCACGGTATGTCGAAAGATTTTTAAATGCATGTCCAAAAGGTTCAGTATTTACCTTCCAAAAGAGGAAGAGAAGAGAGGCATTGAGAGAATGAGACAGTTGGAAAGACAAAGGCCGACAAAGACTTGGGGAGTAGGAAGAGACAAAGTCTAGAATTTACCATTTTGGTAAACTAAGATCATTCCGAGGAAAATACGCAGTCTTTTCGGTTGAGTAGAAAAATGGTTAGAGTGTTTAAAGCTCTAGAGATCATTCTAGTCCTTGCTATATTCAAAGTATAGTCCGAGCACACTCAGCAGCATCGGCATCACCAGGAGTTTATTAGAAATGCAGAATCCCAGGCCCTACCCCAGACTCACTAAATAAGAATCTGCATTTTTAAAACTCCTGCAGGCGATTCATGTACACACTAAAGCATAAGGAGCACTTAATTAGGATAGCAGTTTTCAGATTATTCAAAGTAGAACAATGAGGTTTTGCTTTCTTTGAATGAAACCTTACATGGAACCCAACTGTATGAAACAGATCAGAGTGGACCTGCTTTGGTTCAAAATGGGCTGATACTGAAAGGCAGAGAAAGGCTGGGAAAGCCCAGGCATTTTCATCCAGTGTTCCTCCAGGAACACAGTTCGAAAACCACTGATCTAATGGCTTGAGCAGAACTATTATCAGAATCTTTAGGGCCAGCCTCTGTCAAATTCCTAGGCACTCTCTCTCTTTTTTTAAAGATTTATTTATTTATTTATTGAGAGAGAGAAATGGAGTGTGCAGGGTTGGGGGGGTGTAGGGGAGGGGCAGAAGGAAAGAGAATCTCAAAAATCTCAGGCAGACTCCACACTGAGCGCAGACTTCATTGCCAGGCTCCATCTCATGACCCTGAGATCATGACCTGAGCTGGAGGCAAGAGTCAGAAGCAAGTGACTGAGCCACCCAGGTGCCCCTCCCAGGCTCTCTTTTCTACCTCATTGAGAACTTCTACAATGAATCCCTAATAGTGATAGGGTATATCCTGCCTTGAGAGAGTTGAATTTTTTTTAAAGATTTTATTTATTTATTAGAGAGTGAGAGAGAATGTAAGCAGGGGGAGCAGCAGGCAGAGGGAGAAGCAGGCTCCCCACTGAGCAAGGAGCCCGATGCAGGGATCCCAGGACCCTGGGATCATGACCTGAGCCAAAGGCAGACGCCCAACCGACTGAACCACCCAAAAATCCCAAGAGTTGAAATTTTTAAAGACCTGGAAATCACCGATCTAGGTCCCTTCTCTCAAAGATGGGGAAACTAAGGCTTAGAATGTAACCAATAAAACTCAATTAAAACATAGGCACCTTTAAAACTATACTGATCAATCACAAAAGAGGCTGCTATAGATTGAATATTGCCCCTCCCCCATTCATATGTGATTAGGTCATGTGACGGGAGCTATACGGACTGGGATGCGTGCCTTCATGAAAGAGACCCCGTGGAACTCCCATGCCCCTTCCATCATGGTATGTTACAGTGAGAAGATGACTGGCCGTGAACTGGGAATTGAATTCTCACCAGACACCAAATGGTGGGACTTCCCAGAGTCTAGAATTGTGAGAAGTAGATATTTGTTGTTTATAAGCCACCCAGTCTTCTGTATTGTGTTATAGCAGCCCGAATAGACTAAAACAGAGGGAAACCTAAGCTTCAGTAATTCTTGGGGACAAAAAAAGTGCTAAAATTCCATATCTCTTCCCTGGTCCCTCCCTTCTTAGCAGTCAGGTGGGGAGACAATTTGTACAGTTTTTAAAAGCTGTAGGCTTAGACTCAGGTTAGAATCCTGGCTCTGCTACTTACTAGCCCTGGCAAAATATTTCAACATTTCTTAACCTCTTTGTATCTAAAATGAAGAGAGCAATTCCAGCCTTCGAGGGGTGCTACGAGGCTAATGTATGTGAAACAAGGAGCACATGACCTGGTGAAGAGTAAGTGTTCAGTAAATGTCAGTTGCCCTTGTTATTTTTTAAATGAACGACAACTAAAAGTCAACCTATTTCAATTTTAGGAATTGCTCAAAAGGGTTGCATAAGAGAAGCTAGAGAAGTCAGTTTCCTTTTCCACTGCTAGAAGAATAAAACAAATTATATCTATAGCAGTTGGCTATCTAGTAAATAAAATTTACTCAGAATTAAATACTGCAGTTGTAAAACTGACTTTTGATAAATGAGGTAATTGTTTAGGGAAGGCAGTATTAAAGAGATTCCAAATTATATTGTAGCAAATACAAATTTTTGTTCCCAGTAGTGTTGCATTTAGAGTTAGGCATTTTTAGTAACAGTGGTCAATTGCTTCACTCTGTCTCTTTGATTGTGCAAGCCCCAAACCTTGAAGTCACCTTTGGCTCCTCTCTTTCTCTTTAAAATATGTCTAGAATCTGACCCCTTCTCCCCACCTCTACTGCCACCACCCTGCTCAAAGCCACAGTCCTCTCTCACCTGAATGACTTTAATGCTTACTAAGTCCCTGCTTCTCCTCTTGCGCCTAGGCAGTATTTCATTACCACAGCAGCAGGAGTGAGCCTCTTAAAATCTGTCAGTTCGTGTAATGCCTCAACTCAAAACTACTCCGTGGCTTCCTCATTTCACTCAGAATAATGCCAAAGTCCTTATAATAGCCCACCACGTTTTACATGATCTAACCCTACCACCACCACCATTGGCCTTCGTGCTCTTTCTTGACAGTGCCAGGCACACCCAGCCCTGTGACCTTTGCTTTCTGCCTGGAATGTTCTTCTTCCAGATATCTGCTTAGCTAACTCTCTCACTTCCTTTAAATCTGTGGTTAAATTTTACTTTCACAATGAGGCTTGCCTTGACCTCCCTATTTAATACTGCAAATTGTCCCCAACCATGTCCCAAGAATTTTAATCCCCTTTTCCTACTGTACCTTATCTTTCCCGTAGCAATCATCATCTTCCCACACACTAGATAGCTTATTTATTATGTTTTCATTAAGTCTGGCTCCCTGACTAAAATGTAAGCTTCGCAAAGACAAGTCTTCCTTCTGTCCTCTGATATATTATAATTATCTAGAACACTGCTTGGAGTATAGCATACAGTCAAAAAATATTTGTTGAATTAACTTATTAGTTTTGTGATTATTAGTTTTGTGTGTTTGTTGCACTGTCTTATTTGGACAAAGAATAAACAAATGGACAATAATTTAACAAAGCCAATGATTACATCAGTTGGGGGTTTTCCATTTTCTTTCGGCTTCTCTTTGTTTTCAATTTCTTCTTCACGCTATGCTGAAACCCCCAAATGTCCTGAATACAACTCTACTTTAAGCTGATGTGCACATTTCCTCACCTAGGAATCAGTGCTGCCCATGTTGCCCTTTCCACCCTCCTTCTAGTCCTCAGCCGTACCCAATCTGTTCATAGAGCACAAATTCTATGTCAAAATAGCCATTATTTTTGGGACTGCCTGGTCTTACATATTGGCTAAGAGGCCCCCATTCTCAGGCCAATAGTTCAGGTTGGGACTGATGCCGTAAAGAAGGGAGAAACTGGTAGTGGTGCACAGATGAAGATTTGGAAGTTGGCTCATCTAGGGGAAAATGATGAATTTGTGCTATTCCTACCCCCATGGGACAAGAAAAAGAAGACAAATCGGAGGATGGCATTAATAAAGTTGTGTGCTCTTCACTGTGGTTTATGAAACCCTCCCTTGGCTCCTTTACAAAATATTTAGCAGGATCTATATCGCCTATAAATATTTGATGGATGGATTTTCTTTTGAAGGGATCTGAATATGTTCTGGTTCCTGCTTCAGCGTTGACATGGGGCAAAAGTGGAGGCTTTCCATGGCAGGGCTATACAAGAAACATTTTAGGTGTGGAGATTGCAGTCTTCTGGCGTTGCCCGTCTGCCATGGGATAGGGTGATGGGCCATGCAAAGGAAAGTTGACTTCCTGCCCCTGCCAGGGCACAGCATGTAGGCCCACAGATGGGGAGAGGTGACGCTGGCAGCTGGGGGATGGTGAGTGCACACAGTCATGGGATGGAGCCCTGAGGTGCCTATGAGGAGCTGCCCTTATCTTGAAGGTATCCCTGTGCAAGACATTAAGTAATGAATTAAAAACACCAAGAGGAGTTGAGAGAGAGGAGAAGAAGAAGGAAAAATATTTTATAGTTTAGTATCTTTAGCATTGCAGTGCATTGGCACTTCTTCTGCTTTTTGAGCAAGGTGCCATATTTTCATATTTCACTGGGCCCTACAAGTAATGTGGTCAGTCCTATCTGTAGGCATTCTACTTCTTTTTCCTTTCCAAGTAACAGACTGTAACATCTGAGTGGTGATGTGTCTTCCATTAGTGAAAATAAGCCAATTTTTACAACATATAGTATTATTAATCTTCAATTACCTTTGATGGGTTTAGCAAAGGGGAAACAATTTTTTCCTATACCCATAAGAATCACTCTATCATTAAATTCACTTTATTTTATGATTTAAAATGAATAAGCAGGGAAGAAAATTTAGTACTTGTCAGTAAAATTCCATTTTAAATTGCAGTAATTTCTTTTCTGAATGTTCTTGATATCCAGCAATCATGATATAAAATGTTGCTTATGTATAGATATTATATTACATAGGAGAATATATTTTCAGTTCCGTGGCAGTCAAGTCTTCTAAGAATAAAATAAGCATTAAAAATAATTGAAACTTTGAAATATGCATTTCTTACTGATATGATTGCTGTCTCTTCTCCTGTTAGGGAAGTGGTATTGCTTGATAGAAAGAACCCAGAATTCTGAATTAGAAGAATAAAATAGGCAAATTATTTAATCTTTCTAGCTCCCAATTTTATCTTTGTTAAATAAAGACCTTCAATGAAGTAGAAAATCTCTCAGTTTTCTTCCAGCCCTGGAGCTTAATGACATTTGAATCATGCTTTAAACACATACATACATACTCTTTTTTTTTTTAATGAAAACTACTATTAAACTATCTTTAATAACTATGGGTCTTGGAACATGTTTGTATGAAAGTAATAGAAACCTACTGAATTTGCTCAAGTAAAAATTCTTTTTTCCTTTTTAAAAAAGATTTTATTTATTTATTTGAGAAAGAGGGCATGGGGAGCGGCAGAAGGAGAAGGAGAAGTAGACTCCCCACTGAGCAGGGAGCACGATGAGGGGCTCTATCCCAGGACTCCGGAATCATGGGCAGATGCTTAACTGACTGAGCCAGCCAGGCACCCCTAATATGTTATTTTAAAAGGAGTTGCATTATAAAAATACTTTCACAGTCCACAAAAGATCAGAGAACGACTAAGCCATGGGAAAGACAGGAATCAATACATTTCAAGACTCTCAGTATCAAGATTTTAAAGATCTTTGCTCTAGTGCTCTACCATTAATGTGCCTCAGCTACCAAAGTACTGAGATAGAAGACCTAATTTGCTGAAATGGCTTGTTTCTTCTTGGTCAGAGGTCTACCTTTGATCCAATCAACTGTGGCTTGGGAGAATACATATGTGATAAAAACAGGGAGGCCAGACTACTCAGTAAGGATTTGTTCAAAGTTTACACACTGTACAAGTAATAGCTAGATACAATGTACAATTCAGCTAATGATGATGCCACTTTGAACAAGTCTGAACTACCATTGGACTTATTTTCTCATAAGCAGATACTGCATTTCATATTCTTTTGGAAAATATCTTCAGAACTTTAAGAGAAAAAAATGCCAACCTTAATTCAGTTAATCTAGCAAATGAATTTTCCCCTTCTATTTACTTCAGTGTCTGTGTTGCCACTTGATAGAGGAATGTATTGAACCTCACTCATTGCTGCTCTGTACTGGGCTTCTACTCTAGCCAGGTCCATAGAATCCTTTCCCAAACCAATTAAGAAGCTCAAATGCCAGGGCACCTGGGTGGTTTAGTCAGTTAAATATTTGTCTTTGGCTCAGATCTTGACCCCAGGGTCCTGGGATTGAGTCCCACATGGGGGGGGGGGGGTCCCTGTTCAGACTCCCTGCTTCTCCCGCTCCCTCTGCTGCTCCCCCTGTTTGTGCTTTCTCACTCTCTTTCTGTCAAATAAATAAAATCTTTGAATAAAAAAAAAAGAAGCTCAAATGCCACATGTTCATAACAAACATGATAGAACGAATGTGTTCTTTTTATATTTATCACATTATTTTAAAAATAAATTGTGTATCAAAGATGCAAATCATTGATTCCATCCATCCTCCCCTCTAAAAGATTCTGACTTGCCTCCATCACAACAGAGCCCTTCTGGCCTATTTGTACTATGTGACCTCACCCCTCCCCCAGACTGAGGCAAGTAAGCCATAGGTAGACACTTAGCTTGCCCAAGATGATGCACCCCATTGCACGGCTAAATCAATCAAATTTTCCTTTTTGAACATTTGAAAGAGGAGACACAGAAACCGAGGGAGTGGGCAGCTACATCACTTTTATAGGGGGAGTTGGAGAGAGTGACTGCCCTGTTCTCACCCTTGCTTTTCCTTGTATTCTGTAAGATTATTAATTCTTATAGTATAAATCAAGAGTATGATAAACACATGGACTAATTTGAGTAGGTTGCTTGAAATAAACTTGCTCTAAGGCAAATAGAAAAGAATTTAAATACCATTAAGTATTTTTTTTCCTTTTTTCCCTTAAAAAAAAAATCAACAACACTGTTATTTCCTAAAACTTAGTAGTTCTCAAACTGAAGCATGCATCAGAATCAGCTGGAGGCTTGTAAAGTGCAGATTGCTTGGTCCCATCCCAGACTTTCTGATTCAGTATGTCCAGGATGGAATGAGGGCATTTTATTTCACATTTCTAACAAGTTCCCTGGTGATACTGATCTTGCCAGTCCAATGATCACTCCTTGAGAAACAATGCCCTAGAAATAATGATCTAAAATGACCATGTAAAAAGATAAAAAATAAAAATAAAATAATCGTATCTAACATGACTTTCTTTCAAACCCCAAATTAAGATTCTTTAGAAGAGTAGAGTGTCTAAGAGTTCATGCCCTGGTTGAATCCAGATAACCTAGATGCAGATCCTAGCTCAGCCACTTACAAAGTAGGTGAGCTTGGGCAAGATACTTAACATTTCTGTGCCTCATAATCTGTTGAGTAGAGAATGTAATAGACAATACCAACAAGCAGCCTAGCACTATGTAATTGCAGATATTCATATAGACTCCAACATATGAATGGTATCCCCTAGAATTGTGCGAAGGGACCGTCCTGTTATGGGTACCTCCCTGAGGGAGTTGCGACAGTCAAGATCATTATAAGGATTAAATAAAATGTAATGCATATAAAGGGTTTAGAATAATACCTGACATGTTAAGGGCTCATTAGATGCTAACAATTAGAAATTGGTCCATATCTTAGCTATGCAAAGAAAATCTTGAAAACATAGTCATGGTGACTGTATTCTTAGTTAAGAATTAAAGGGATGCAGGTGCCACTGTGCAGGCATAGTAGATTAAAAATGTTTCTTTCTAAGAGATATGTGCTTTGGAGAGCAAGAAAGTAGAAAAAGAAAATATGACCTTAATTCTCCCAGGGCACAAAACTACCCTTTACCCCATATACATATCTAGTATAAAATTAAGCAGATAACCACTGCTGTTCCCAAATAGTCTTTTAATATCCTGAAATATTAATACTTTGACTATCAAGAAGTAGTTAGTGCTCTGTATAGTTTGGAACCTAATGATTTTTTAAATTAAGCCAATTTACTTCTCCAACATACTGTGTCCTGATTTAAAATATTATTGTAGGGCATAGGTGGTAGATTGCACAATTTTATTTCACAAGAGAAGAGAGTACTTTAAGCTGGGAAACAGTTAAAAAACGAAAGTGGTAATTGAAACTATAGGAATAGTACAAGCCAAGTGAGCTTGGTGCCATAAAAAAAGTCCTTTGAGACATGTATGTGGATGTTCATAGCAATATTACATAAGAGCCCAAACCCAGAAACAATCCAAATGTCCTTCAGCTAGTAAATGAATAAATAAAATATGATTTATTAGTTATCTATTGCTATGCCCAAATCACCCCCAAAATGTACTGGCTAAAAACAACAAATGTTTATTTTCTCACTGTTCCTGTGGGTCAGGAATCTGGACCTTGCTTAGTTGGGTAACTCTAATTTAGTCTCTCTCAAGATTACAGTCAAAGTGCTGCTCAGGTTTGCAGTCTCATCTGAAGTCTGGACAGCAAGGAGGAGGTATCTACTTCCATGCTCACTCCTGTGGTGTTCACAGGCCTCAGGTTCTCATTAGTTCTAGCCAGAAACATCAGTTCCTTTGCCATGGGGGATCTCTCCATAAGGCTGCTTACAACATGGCAGCTCAGAGCAAGGGATTCATGAGAGAGAGAGAGAGAGAGAGTAAGAGCCCCCAAGAGGGAAGCTATAGTCTTTTTATAACCTAATCTCAAGAATGAAATCCCACCACATTCTATTCATTAGGAGCAAGTTGCTAGGTCCAGCCCACCCTCAATGGGAAGGAACCACACAAGGTCATAAATACCACAAGGCGGGGGTCATCTAAGGTCATCGTAGAAGTTGCCCATCAGTGTGGTATATCCATACAACAGTACTATTCAGCAAAAAAAAAAAAAAAAAAAAACCAGGAACTACCGAGATATGCTGCAAATGGGTGAACCTCAAAAACATTAGGCTAAGTCAAAGAAATCAGACTTAAAAGACCAGATACAGTACTGTATAATTCTAATATTTGACATTCTGAAAAGGCCAAACTATCAAGACAGAAAGAAAATCAGTTGTTACTTAGGGCTGGGGGTTTGAGTGGGGAAAGCAGAATTTGGGGGGGAGGGATGATGGACATGTTCTAAACTGGATTATAGTGATAACTGCACATCTCTATATATTTACCAGACATCATTAAATTATACACTTACAAGAAAGATGGCATGAGATACAAAACAACTGGCCTGTTCTTTTCAAAAAGTCTCAGTATCATGAAAGGCAGAAGAATTATGTCAGAATAAAAGAAATGAAAAAGACATGACACCATCTGCAATGCATGATCCTGGATTGGATCCTGAATGTTGGAGGGAGAGAATGGTAGGATGCCATAAGGATATTATTGAAAAATTGGAGAAGTTACATATGGACTGTAGATTAGATAATACTGTTGTACAATGTTAAATTTGCCAAATAATTGTCCTGTAGGTATGTAGGAGAATGCCCTTGTTCTTCTTTTTTTTTTTTTTTAAAGATTTTATTTATTTGACAGAGATAGAGACAGCCAGCGAGAGAGGGAACACAAGCAGGGGGAGTGGGAGAGGAAGAAGCAGGCTCATAGCGGAGGAGCCTGATGTGGGGCTCGATCCCATAATGCCGGGATCACGCCCTGAGCCGAAGGCAGACGCTTAACCGCTGTGCCACCCAGGCGCCCCTGTTCTTCTTAAATACATGCTCTTTGATGGTAAAGTTGCATGTTTTCTGCAACTACCTCTGAACTAGTTCAGGAAAAAAAAAATTATATGTGTATAGAGAATGTGGAGGAGTGATAGAGTAAATGTAGTTCATTGCTAACAACTGGTGAATCTGGGTGAAAGGTGTCTAGGAATTCTTTGTATTGTTCTTGCAACTCTTAAGTTTAAGATAATTTCAAAATAAAAAGCATAAAAAAGTGAAACAAATCTTTGAATGAATTCTCTCTCTTAGCTTCCAGTTAAGATCAAACACAGCTATCAGCACAAATAGAAAAACCAACTACAGAAAAAAGGAAACAAATAATTTTTGACCTAATACTTGTTAGGTACTGTTTTTCTTTGTTTGAACTAATTCATGTAACACCCTTACAGCACTAGTTCTTGGCTTCATCTGCCCATTACAACCACTTAGGGTGTTTTAAAATTCCCTATGCCCTTGCAACAGCTACACAGATAAATTTAGAAGCTCTGGGAGTGGGACCCAGTCAGCAGTGTTTCGGAAGTTCTCCAGATGATTCAGCTGTGTAGCCAAGGTTGGGACCACTGCCTTGGACCTAAAGCTTTATTATGTTCCTTTTATAATTGTCATAGTTGAGGCCCAGGGAGATTCGATAACTTGCCCGTGGCTACACAGCTTGTGGAAGTGGCAGGGGGTAGAGCTGGACATGGACACACAGAAAACAGTGTGTGGGGGTGTCTGTGTGACCCCATTTTCAGGCTCTCTCCACCATACTTCCTAGCCATCTGGGGTCTTCCCTGGGCTTTCCCCAGCCTGTCCTGCGGGCAAGGAGCTGAGCTGGCTGCTGCAAAATACAGTCAAACTTGCTTTGGATTTAAGGAACTTATAAAATGAACAGGAACATGTAGAAAATAATGACTATTTGTAGAAAAACTCTATAAAGCACATAGCTGTTTTGTGACCGGATGAAATCCAGTGATGGGTGGTTCAATCAAGAAAGTCTTCTTTGCTAAGTGGTCAGAAGAGAGAAATTGACATCTCTAAACATTCTTTCTCATGAAACCCTTTATCTCCTTTCAGCGTTTTTTTCTCGACTATTTTCCTCCTTGGCTTCTCCTGAAATTTCTTTTGATTAGACAAAACAGACCTAATTTTTTTTTAAATTGTAAAACAAGGAATTTTGAAAAGACTTCACTCCAAATTTAGAATAATTAAATATGTTTCCTTGAAGCCATGTTTCCCATTAACTTGCAGATCGTTAGGAAGAATTATGTCTCATTTTAGTTTAGTCCTGTCTATTAATTTTTCATATTGCTGAACAGATAACGTTCATGTTATAAACCTTAATTGTTGCTGCTCCTAGGTTTTCCAAACATTTAGAAATAAGCCTTTTCAAGTGCTATTTAAGCTGAAGAAGGAGAAATTTGACCCACAGTTTATCACTTAGCTCATTAGCATACTAATATGACTATAATTTGCATTTGACTAGGGGGTTGTGCTTTCACCCCTGTAATCTTGTTGGTGGAATATCACAGTTTTGGGTTGATTTTTAAGACAAATTGTATATCTACACTGGGGAAATAAGGTGGTGTTAATACAAAAAGCTTGGAAGTGAATTAATTGCTTTGAAACAATCCCATGTTGGTTTAGCCCCTTAGGTGGTGTTATTTGCACAGCTCTTGCAAATGCTAATGATCAATTCACATTGGCATTTAAACAAAATCAACCCTAAGACATTTCTCACACTTCCTAATGAATGATTCCTTTTTTCTTAGTTTCGAGTTACCTAGATCCTGTGGTGATCTAGAGTAGCTCGATTTTGATAAGAGAAAGTGTGGCTGAGACTTTCTTTTCTTTTTTTTTTTAAAGATTTTATTTATTTATTCGACAGAGATAGAGACAGCCAGCGAGAGAGGGAACACAAGCAGGGGGAGTGGGAGAGGAAGAAGCAGGCTCATAGCGGAAGAGCCTGATGTGGGGCTCGATCCCATAACGCCGGGATCACGCCCTGAGCCGAAGGCAGACGCTTAACCGCTGTGCCACCCAGGCGCCCCATGGCTGAGACTTTCTAATAGCTTTTTCAGATAACTAGTTCAGAATGACCCCGCTCTTTTCTAGCCACTGATGCAAAACTTTTACCTTGATGTGGATACCCACGGGAAGGAAATTAATATGGGGCTGTATTGATGGCAATCTTGCTGGTAATTGAGATTTTATTATTAAAAACTGTAATTAAATATTTTAAGTAATAACGTTATTCTAAAATATTCTGAAAATATTTTAGAAGGTCTGCAGTAAAAAGCATGCTCACTATATAGAGAGGCAGGGTATTTCTGATACAATAACACCACTGTTTTCTGCATGTGCTATAGACTGAATGCATTCCCCCAAAATTCATATGCTGAAACCTAATCCCCAATGGGATGGTATTTTGGAGGTGGAGCCTCTGGGAGGAGATTGGATCATGAGGGCCCATGGGATTAATGACTTTGTGAAAGAAACTTCAGGGGCGCCCGGTTTCAGCACAGGTCGAGGGCTCGGGGTTGTGGGGATCAAGCCCTCTTTGGGCTTTGCACTGGGCACAGAGTGTGCTTGTCCCTCTCCTTCTGCTTCTTCCCACCATGCATGCTCTCTCTCTCTCAAATAAATAAATAAATAAATAAAATCTTTTTTTAAAAATTAAACAGAGTACATTATAGAGACATGCTATATTGCAAGGGTGTAGAACAGTAACTGGGCATATATTAAAATTTCAATAAATATTTACTGAATGAATGGATGGATAGATGGTTGGGTGAATAAATGAGACCTTAGCAGTATAAACCAGCAGGGAGGGAAAGAAAGCTAGGATTGGTACAGGCAGGCTAGTGCCTGAGGCAGATGATCCAATGGTACAATGTACAGTGACCATATTCCTCTTTCTAAAGAGTCGAACTCAGGTATAATCAGATTCATTTGGGCAGAGGCAGAAATGTTAACCTGATCACTATTCTCCACCCTCAGCTAATGCATTCCTTCCTTCTCTGTCCCACCTATGTGTGTTGTTAAGATTCCATCATTCCTAGCACCTCAGCCTGCCTGGCACCATCTAAAGGACCAGGAGAAATATCTATATACACCTACAGCACCCATGATCTAAATAGCTAGCCTGAGTAACCTGGGTTGTGTCTCAGTGTGGAAGAGATAAAAGCTGGTTACGTGGACCAGGATTGTCTTAGTTCAGGCTGCTATAACAAAGTACCATAGACCACAGAAATTTATTTCTCACAGTTCTGGAGACAGGAACTCCAAGATCAGGGTTTCAGCATGGTTAGGTTCTGGTGAGAGCCCACTTTGGGTTGCAGACTGCTGACTTCTTATTGTGTCCTCACAGCACAAAAAGAGGGTGAAAGATCTCTCTGGAGTCCCTTTTATAGGGGCACTAAACCCATTCATAAGGGCTCTACCCTTATGACCTAATTATTTCCCAAGGGCCCCACCTCCTAATACCATCACACTAAGGGTTAAAATTTCAACATGTGAATTTTGGGGGGATACATACATTCAGTTCATCATAAGTATCAAACCCTAAAAACATCATCTCAAACATTTCAGAAAGCTAGGGCCGAGGCACCATAGGCCAATTACATAGATACAGTAATACATTCATTTGCTTTATATGAGTCCGTATTTGTATTTATACCAAAGTTCTTATACACCCAAGCAGAATTATATACTATTTGGTAAAATTCTGCTTATTAAACTGGCTAACAAGGTAATTCTTTGGGCCTAGACGATTTGAGTAAGATACAACAAGAATTTGCACAGAAAATAGCAGTAATCTTCTAAATACAGCCAAGTCAATTGTATCTGTTGTGCACTAAGAGAAAGACTCCTGGGCTTTAGTAGATAGCCCACTATGTAATCATCCTGGCTGAATAGCCTCAGATACTTTGTTTTGAAGGGAGTGCAGAAATCCTGCAGGTTTAATTGCCAATAAATCAGCATGACCTCCACTCCCTGGCAGTCCTTTTTTACAATGATCTTTTCAACCAGAAAATGAAGAGATGGATTTTACAGTGTGCGCGTACTGCCTAGGGTGAGATAACAGAATTACACTTGCCGTGTTCTCCATTACAGCCCATGCTAGATAATGAAGGACTCTATTAATGACATGTTCTGTTTGCTTTTAGGTTATTTTTGTCTCGTATTATAGTTATTTCTTTTTGTTATTATGGAGAGCTGTCTTTCCTTTTTTTAAAAAAAAAATCCTTCTATCATTTGTTAATCCAATATTTTATCATCACCAGAGATTTTATCCCCTAGTTAATTCACAAGAATTTGCATTAAAATATTCTGGCTCACTCAAAGAGCTATTCACAAACTGATTGAATTGGATGTTACTCTTAGCTGATTTTCAGATTTGTCTTAAAAAGTAGCTACTTTAAATTAATATTTCTTTCATGACTATAACTAATGCAGAAATTTTAACACTCATCCATATGCAGATATAATATGACCTGCTGTTTGTACTTCTGAACTGTTTGAATGTTCAAGTTGAATCTAAGTGAGCAATATTTTGTGGTATATATTTATATATTTAGATTATATTTTATGAACACTATAAGAAAAATCACAAAATTTAAAACTACTAAATGATAGGTTCCACGTCCTACTTAATTCTGAAGTGCTCCTGCTATCTGTTCTGATTTTAGGGTGATGCTTTTCTTACCTGAAAACAAGGCACTGGTCCAGATGATTTCTTGAAGCTCTATCTAGCTTTAAGCTCTCTGATGCAAACTGCCTGGTCAGGAGGCCATCTTCCTGTGGGCTGTGTGCTGGGCAATACTGTTGTGCAGACAATATTCATAAAAAAAAGTTTTAGGTTTGAGAAGATTCTGGGATAATGGACGCACAGACATAGTTTTTTAATCTCTCCAAATCCCTGCATAACAAAATATAGAGCCCCTAGATAGCAAGACCAAAATCATTTATGATAAAATTAGGTGACAGGGTATCCCTAGAAAACCCACAATACAAACGAATGAAAATAAGCCACCAAAATCCACAAGTCCTGCCATTTCTATGGTAGAAAGCACGGGAAAGCAAAACGGCCTCTAAGTGAACCTGAAAACAGAGGAGAGAAAAATGACCAACAGATGTCTACTGGAAAGTACAAAAGACCAATTTGACAATAGCAGCTGAAATTAGGAGGTAGTTCCCCCACTCTAGTGGCAGATGAATGCAAGAGGTCTCCAGTAAGGATGGAAGGCACTAGAACAGTTTGGTCCCAATGAACTCATGTAGCTGGCCACCAAGCACTCGCTTCCAGAATAGAAACTGACCCAGACTCCTGAGAGCAGAATCAAAATTGATCAGGATAAAGACAATAGAAACAAAGGAAAGAGAAGAGCCACAGCCAGGAAATCTCAGAAAGTAGAGTTAAATTTTTAAACACTTTATCGAAATAAAAGAGAGAGCTCTGTGAAGTTAGCCAAGCTACGCTGAACCATGCCACCTTCTAAATATTCAGAAAAACTTTTTCACATAAAAATGGGCAGCATATCAGTTACTGTATGAAAAGAAAGAGAATAAGGAGCACAATGACATCTGACAGTGAAAGCACATCAGAAATGTGTTCACGGCATACATCAGGATTATAACCTTTAATTTCAAAATAATCTAAAAGGTATTAAGAAAAATAATCTAAAAGATATCAAGACTTGAAAAGAAAAACCATAAATCAGATTTTGTTGTAAACTCAGAAATGAGATGATAGAACTCAGAGAATTAAAATAAAAGAAAAATCACTTCAGAAATGAAGTCTTAAAAAGAACACAAAAGAACATAAAAATAATATCCTTTTTTTTCTTAAGTAAGCTCTACACCCAATGTGCACCTTGAACTCATGATCCTGAGATCAAGAGTCACATGTTCTACCAACTGAGCCAGCTAGTGCCCCTACAAATAATATGTTAAAAGAATAAGAATTTTAAGAATGAAAAAGAAGTTAACAAAGATAGACACAACTGAAGAGAAAGTGACGAATTAAAGGCAAAGAATATCTAACATATAGATAATAGGAAGTCCTCAAAAAAGAGAAATCAAATTGAGGGAACAAAACATACACTAAAAAACATTAATTCAAGAAAACTGAAACAAAAAGAAAAAAGAATTTAAATTACATATAGAAAGAGTACACCCTGTGTCTGAGAATATGCACCCAGAACAACCAACATCAAGATATAATTTAGTAAAATTATTAGACTTTATTTTTTTTTAGATTTTATTTATCTTAGAGAGAGAAAGAAAGAGAGTGGGGGGAGGGGCAAAGGGAGAGGGAGAGGGAGAGAGAAAATCCCAAGCAGACTCCCTGCTGAGGCTGGAGCCTGATACAGGGCTCAATCTCATGACCCCAAAATGATGACCTAAGCCAAATCAAGAGTTGGACACTTAACCGACTCAGCCACCCAGGCTCCCCAAATTATTGGACTTTAAAGAAAAAGGGATTAAAAAAGCATCTAGGCAAAAGGAATGTGTGGTTTATATGACAACCACAATTATATTGTCATCAGTCTTGTCAACACTTTAATGCCAGACATAAATGGAGTAACATATTTAAGCACTCAAAGAAATCAAATGTGAACCAAGGGTGTATTTAGCAAAACTATCAGGTGTCAAAAGCACAAACAAATGTTTATCAACATGCAAGAACTCGGGGAATAGTGCTCTCATTTTTCTCTGAGGAGTCTACTAGAGACCAGGCTTTAGATAACCAAAATGACTAGAGAGACATTGACATAAGGCCTGCTCATGAGCATTAAACAAATAATTACGTGTAGGACTCAGACTAAATAAGGGCTAAAAGGTAGACTATGGTATGTAGTGGCTCTCTGACAACAGAGATACCGTACAGCTCTTAAAACTGAGAGAAAAAACAAACTGGGAGGAGAATGGGAGAGGAATATGTGAAAAAATTGTATCTGTTCTCAATAACTATTTTTCTGCACCTGTGATGTATGTAACATGGGATAAAGTAAATGGCAATTCTGGGATATTCAAACTGTCTATTACCCTCTGCCCTTGAAAACCCAGATTTTCCATAGTGGAAGACTAAATGCAGGAGGGCTTAAACACAAAGCATGTAGTTGTGAATCTTTACTTGGAAATATCAATATTAACTCAGAGGTGTTTTGTTTTTAAAATGTATGTTTCTGTGTGTCTGTGTGTTGTTTAATATAAAAAGGTTTTTACGAGGAGTTTTTCTTTTTTCTTTTTCTAAAGATTTTATTTATTTATTTGAGAGAGAGAGAGTGCGCGCGCCGGTGCGCGCGCGTCGCCCGCGCATGAGCAAAGGGAGAGGGGCAGAAGTAGACTCCTGGCTGAGCAGGGAGCCCGACGTGGGACTCGATCCCAGGACCCTGAGATCATGAGCTGAGCCAAAGGCAGATGTGTAACTGACTGAGCCACCCAGGTGCCCTGAGGAGGTTTTCATTTTAAATTTTCATATATCTGTCCGCTGAAGAAACCTAGAAACAATGACCAGTCCTGTGGCCGTGAGCCTCATTAGCAGCCAGATTGAGGTCTTGAAATCCTATGATGCCATTTCTCTCTAAAAGAAATCTGAATCTCTTGAGGAAATGGCTGATTTCAGGTTTTGGGCAGTATATTTGTTTGCTAGGGCTTCTGTAGCAAAGTACCACAAACTGGGTAGTGTAAACAGTAGAAATTTATTGTCTCACAGTTCTGGAGACTAGAAATCCAAAATCAAGGTATTGGCAGGATTGGTTCCTTCTGAGGGTCATGAGGGAAGGCTCTATTCCAGGCCTCTCTTCTTAGCTTCTAGATAGCCACCTTTTCCTTATGTTTCTTCACAATATCTTCTTTCTATATGTATCTTTTATTGCCTTTTCTTTATAAAGACATCACTGAGATTAGGGACACTATAATTATCTCAGTTTAATTAATTACCTCTATAAAGACCCTGTCTCCTAATAAGGTCACATTCTGAGATGCATTTTGGGGATATAATTCAACCCATAACAGGTAGTAAATATATAAAATGAACTTTAAACACCTTGTTATACTAAATAGTGAGGAAGTTTATTAAGATTACCAGGGTCAGGCACCTGGGTGGCTCAGTCAGTTACATATATGGAACTAATTCATTATCATGAGAACTGATGATATAAAAGAATCAACTATTTATTTTACCTTTTCTATATGAACAGTGCCATTGTGTTACTAAATAGTAAACAAGGGGAAGCATCTTTTTATAAAAGTATTCCAACTAATAATTGAAAAAGAAATGGTGGGGGTGCCTGGCTGGCACAGTTGGTAGAGCATGTGACTTGCTCTCAGGGTCATGAGGTTAAGCCCCACACTGGGTATGGAGACTTCTTAAAAAAAAAAAAAAAAAAAAAAAAAAAAAGAGGGGCGTCTGGGTGGCTGTCAGTTAAGGATCCGACTCCTGGTTTTGGCTCAGGTCATGATCTTGGAATGGTGGGATTGAGCCTCCTGTTGGGCTCCATGCTCAGCTCAGAGTCTGCTGGAGTTTCCCTCTCCTTCTCCCAACCCCTCTGCTCCTCCTCCTCCTCTCTCTCTCTCTCAAAATAAATAAATATTATTTTTTTAAAGAAAGAAAAGAAATTAGATAGAATTAGAGTAGCACCATTTTTCAATCCTTAGCAAATTAATGGATATGGGCACTGAGCATCAGCAATCTGCTAACATCACAAAGGGGGAGACAACCTAACATGTGCTTCCAGTGAAAGAAAACCATCTTTCCATTCAGGCTACTACAACAAAATGCCACAGACTGGGCGGCTTAAAACAGCAAAAATGTATTACTCACAGGTATGGAGGCTAGAAGTCTGAGATCAGGGTGCCAGCATAGTCTGGTGAGGGCCCACTTCTGGGCAGCAGGTTTATCATCATTGTATCTTCATATGGTGGAAAGGTCTAAGGAGCTCTGTGGGATCTCCTTTATAAGAATACAAATCCCATTTACGAGGGCTCCTCTCTCATGACCTAATAATTTCCCAGAGTCCTCACCTATTTGTACCATCACCTTTGGGGGTTAGGACTTCAAAATATGAATTTAGAGGGGACACAAACATTCAGCCCGTACCACATAGTCTTCCCAAAGGAACCAACACGAACCTGATCATACCTCTGGGTCCAGCTGCCAATATGCAGGAAATAAAGAGGACAGAGAAGCTTGTTGAACTCCCTATGGGTGCATAGTCAACAACATTTGGAGTGTAACTAAAGAAATAAAAAAATAAATAGAATAAAAATAAGGTTTTATGTCCAAATCCTAAAAAAAAAAAAAAAAATTAGAGCATAGGAGAGTATATGGGTCAAGTGGGTCTGGGTTCTTCAACAGATAAGATGTGAAGAAAAGAATTGAAGGAGGAACATATACATTAAGAGACTTACAGTAGACAACACTAAACGGTAGCTTCAGATTGCACACTTGGATGTCTTATTATATTTGGGTAATATAAACATAAAGTAAGGATTGCTTTAATCCTCAAAATAGCGGTTACTTTTGTCAAGATAGGAGGTTATCGTTGGAATGGGTATATGCAGGGGCTCCTGGATAGGGGCTGGGGCTGGCAGAGTTCTGTTTCCTGGCCTGGGTAGTGGTTATAAAGGTGTTTGCCTTATAATGACTCATTAAGCTATATGTTTTGTGTGTTTTTCTGTACCTGTTTTGTTTCTCAGTAAAAGAAGTTTGTCTTCTTTGTGTTTTGGTTTTGTTTGTTTTGTGCAAAACAAAGAGCTTTAGAAGAGATTCATGCCATATGCTGCTTTCATTCCAGGATACTTGTCAGTGTCTTCCAAAAGTCCTACTGTGACCCCATTTCCCGTTAAATTCAGCAAAGCTTATTCTTGGGGTAATAGGCAAACTCATTTCTGTCTACAACCTGACTGAAGGGCAGGGTAGGAAGAAAGCAATCGAGAGATCAGCAAAGTAGAAAAGAAAAATGTTTTGCCATCCAAGCATATTCCTGCAAAAAATAATATTCGGCAAAACTGGGAAAGCACAAGTATAGATACAGAAGCATTTCGTACAGCAGTATCATAAAAGCTTTCTGAGAAACGACAGAATCCCTCGCTGTCTGTTGAGGTTTATAGCTTCACTTCTTTCAAATTAGACAAAGTGGCTTTCATCCATTTGATCCACTGATCTTTTCTTAAGCTGCAAAGGGCTACCTGGAGATCAGTTTGCAACCCAAATCAATCTTTAAGTTATCAGCAAGATCTCTCTGAAAGCTAACTTTCCTGAAGTATTCATTAAAGCAAAGAACTGGAGTCTACTGTATAAGCAATAACACATGCCCTGCGATGAGTGAAGAGAGGCCCGTGGGATCTGGATCAGATAGTCGCAAGTATTTATTGAGCATGATTTTGCTATATAAGTCTCAATTTCAAATATGGGGTTGGAGCCCCAAATATATGGTCACCATACCTATTTTATAAAATCATTCATTCTCTTTCTCCTTCCACTGTTAATGAAAACACTTCTGCACTTGCGGGTAGATCTGACAGATGGATTTAACTTTTTCTTAAATTTTTAAATTATTAGAACGGGCCCAAGAGGTTCTGAGGATATGCCCAGAACCCCCAAGGTGCCACTTGGAGAAGGGGGTTGGTAAGCAGGCAGTTATTTAAATCCTGTCCATTATTTAAGGCCCAGCTCCGCATCATCTCTCTGCTCTCGAAGACCCATGAAAGCCTTTTAGACTGAACTGCATAACCTAGCTTTTATTATTGCCGCTATTGTGTACTGTTCTCCAACTACTTTATGATTATTAGCTTTGTGTCCTTATCTGGTTAGAAAGCTTCCTGAAGGCAGCAGTTATGTCTTAGACTTTCTTGCATTCTTCATTGCATATAGAAAACAGTACTGGGGCACCTGGGTGGCTTGTCCGTTCAACATCTGCCTTCGGCTCAGGTCATGATCCCAGGGTCCTGGGATTGAGCCCTGTGTTAGACTTCCTTGCCCCTCTGCCTGATTGTAAAAGTCTTGAAAAAAAAAAATTAAATAAAAAGAGAACACTCAGTACTCACTGGTCTCATTGATTGATCCTTTTATCCATCCATGTATTCAATCAACAGTATTTACTGAAGACCAACCATATGCTGGGGTTATATAGCTATGAGCTCTTGTTAAACTTACATTTTAATAGTTGGAATGAGGGAAAAACCCCAGGATACATCTTTTCCCCCCAAACTATGTACTCTAAAATCATGAACTTTCCCACTATAGCAGGCACTAAACCACCCTTTGTCCAAAAAGAATTCCCAGCCCATTCTGCCGCTCAGTACCAGGCAAATTAAAAGAAAAGAAAAAACAAAACAGGTTCAGCNNNNATGAATTCTTACGGATTGCTCTCCTTTCAGGGAGGTGCGTTCTTAAAAAAGTCAGGTAGAACCTTTCAAAATTCTGGGATGGGAGGGGATTCACACAGTTTGACTCCTTCGCTTCTCCCCAGTTCTTTCTCTCAGACATACACTGTTATATATGCGTATGTACGTATATGTCTATATGTAGACATATACATGTGTGTATATGCATCTCTCTCTCTCTTCTAGGGAGATTGTTATTTTTAAATCAGTAGTCACCTTAGTGCTCTTTGCCCTCTAGAGAGATTTCTCAAAGGTAGGGTGGTGCCAAAGCTGTAAACCTCTGCCTTTATGATTCTCTTTTTGATGTTGGAGCTCTCTCACCACCTGCTCTTTTGGTCTAAGCAATTCCCAAGCTTCCACAAGCCTGGGAATTTGGCTGTGTCTTAACCATGGTTATTTATTTCATCAATAGTGTCGAAGTGGCAAATTTTGTAATACTGTGACAACATTGATTCTCAAGGGAAGTGTTTTCCTGATTTTGTTTATTTTAACAATATAATATTTGACAGACAAGAAAACTAAATACATTTGCCTCAGACAAACTGCCCCAGGTTTATAATACATATAGTATAAAAATGATAAAACTCTGTTCTTAAAAAATTATAGTGCAAATTGGTGCAATGCTGCAGATAATATCAAAAATCAATTAGGGGCGCCTGGCTGGCTCAGTCGGTGGAGTGTGTCACTCTTGATCTCAGGGTTGTGGGTTTGAGGTTCACAATGGGTATAGAGATTACTTAAAAATAGAATCTTTAAAAAAATTAATTAATTGATAGATACATAGCTATAGGTACCTTCTGAGTGAGGAAAAAAGTGAAAAAGTCACAGGGTCTGCCCTCAATAAACATAAAATCACTCTCGGAGGGGTGCCTGAGTGGCTCAGTTGGTTAAGCATCTGCTTTCAGCTCAGGTCATGATCCCAGTTCAGCTCAAGTCATGAGGCCAGGGTCCTGGGATCGAGACCCATGTTACGCTCCCTTCTCAGCAAAGCGCCTGCCTCTCCCTCTCCCTCTCCCACTCCCCCTGCTTGTGCTCTCTGACTCTCGCTCTCTCTCAAATAAATAAATAAAATCTTAAAAAAAAGGAATCACCCTTGTATCCCAGTGCTGCCACCAGGCCTTCAACATATAGTAAGCACAGTAATACTTGTTGAATGAATTAATTAATTTAAATTCTTTTATCCACCACTCCCAGACCCCTAATATCTAAAGAGTGGAGTATCTATGAAGATAAGGAAACACGCTATTAACATAAATAATAGGATTATTAAAAATCATGCATCATTTAAAAATAATATTGCTATGGTCAAAATTTAGTGCTGAAAGCGAAGGCTTATAAATTATTGTTCACCCAATTTTTGTACATCATTTGAGTAATCCGATTATAGACAGATGGAAAGATAAAAGTTTCCCAGAAAGGAATAAGGAGTCTTTTTCTTGTGGAAATGCGCAAACATTCTAAGTACTTCCGAAATTTGTTCTAGGTGATCCATTCTTAATACCCAAAGAATTGCTGTCAGAGATTGTGTTGCTCCGAGGTGGGGCTGAGTGTCTTTGAGGTAATATGAATTCATGGGTTTTCATGTGGGGTGATTGTTTTTATTTGTCCAAGTAGAAAGCACGTGGGAAGCAGATGGCTGTTAATTTGGCACAGAATGGCTCCAGATGATTGTACTGTTCCCAAGTTGAGCTCTGAGGAAGCTCAAACTAAGTTGGCTATGGACAGACAATCAGTGAAACTTGTGGGGAACTGCGGAGAGCGTTTCCTACCTGTACTCTGACCTGAACTTTATGCTGCAAGATCTCCTTGTCTAGATTTGTTTACCTCACAGGAGACTTTTGAAGTGATACATAGTCCTCCAGGACTAAAGGATTCTAGTCAAACAAATACAGTCCGTGTCTCTTTTCCATACCGGAAATGACAGAGAAAATGTTGAAATTCCTTAGGTTTCCTCTTTATTTGTACAAATGGAACAACAATAAAGCAGTGGCCCTATAGAGCCTTAGGTTAAGTTAAACAGCTGGTCTTACCAAAGCAGTTTCTCTGAGAGTGGATCATTTGGGTGGGAGGGCTGGGGACTAGGGCATGCGTTAGACAACCAGTTGAGTATTTCTACCCCTTGAAGATATGATAGCTTACAACCCTCAAAGGAAGTATAGGACAATTAGTTCTGTGCTAATATGTTACCACTGACCTGTGAATTCAAGCTATCATTTTCTCATACAATATATTTGAAACAGCTAGCTGGCCTATTTCCACAATCCACAAAGCTATGGAGTTCTTTCTAAGTTGTCTAACAAGTGAGTGGAGCTCAAAGTTTGAGGACAGGAAGAATTTGAAACCTGACCAAGTCTCCAGATGGGATACATACTACACATTGACTGCTGAGATATATCGGAAATCAGTAAAAAACAAAAAACAAAAACAGAAACAAAAACAAACCAAAAACAGTGTGAATCAAAAGTGTGTAACTTAAGAAATAAGTCTGTATGTATACTTAAATAATAGATCTCTACGTACCCCTACTTCTTGACCTATGTTGAGTCACATCTTCATTCATTTATTTAACAAATATTTATGAAGTTCCTACTATGTGCCAGGGCCTGATAGGCACTAGGAACATGACAGTGATTGAAATGGATAAAAATTATGAAGTTTACACCCCAGTGTATTTAAAAATAATGATTCGGTGTATGAGCCACGTTCACCAAATTAATTTCAAGATTGCTTTAACTGACCCATTTTATTTTAGTCTGTCTCTGACCACTCTTGGCTCTTAAATGTTTTCTACTTTCTTTTCTGAAGAATACTTTAGTTTGGCCCATTGATGGACAAAATTTTACTTTGTTCTCCATATTCTTCACTTTGTTCTTAGTATTCCAAAACCTGTCTTTCCCTTCAGTTGTGTCTCTCCTGAGAAAAAAAATGACCTAGTGATAATCTTCCTGGCTTGCAGCTCCCTACCACATTTCTGTACAGTCCTTATCAGAAATGGCCTGGGTCATGAACAGATACCAGACAATAGACCTGTGCTTTGTTATAAACTGCAGAGTGTATGGTTGTGCATCATAAGGAGTATTTCTGAGCATAGCTTCTTCTGGGCTTCTGCTTGAGCATAGCTTCTTTCAGTGGAAGCTGAAAATGAACATGGGTAGTACCAAAGCAAAAGTAAGAAGCAGTTGAAGATGACTTCTACCACCCTAATCTCTTGTTTTCTTTCCCGCTTTCCACTTACTAAGCATTTTCTTCCTTTTTACATACTGCTTTAGTCATTTTAGAGGCCAATAAAAGGGGATGTCTCTCCCCTGACCTATCCCTCCTGCTCTCATGGAAGGGAGCCTTGGCTGCAGCAGCTAGGGTCCTGATCACCAAGAACTACTAGGAGTGGAAGGAAGTGCCTTAGGATTTCCTTCTCTGCCCCCTTAACTTTAAGTCTTCATTCACTATGCTATGCCCTAAGCCTCCCAGGTTCCAGAATGTAGAGCAACTACCCACAGGCCTGTGTTTCTGTATGACAGTGGTAACTAGCATTGGTTGAATGCATACTATGAGCTAGACTCACACTAAGTACTTTACATACATTATCATGCTCAATCCTCCCAACCTGATGAGATAGGCATTCTTATTACCACATAGTAAGCTCTGAATGGATATTTCTTTGTGCTGGGCAGGAATACAGCACAGTTTTGGTTCTGGGGGCTGAGGTTCAAGAGAGAGAATGCATTTTATATTGGTTGTGTATTGCTATGTACCCCCAAAGGTTACCCCAAATTTAGCAGCTGAAAACAACAAACTGTTACTATCTCATAGTTTCTGAAGGTCAGGAACCTGGGAGCAACTTAGCTGTATGGTTCTGGGTCAAGGTCTCATGAGGTTGCAGTCTAGTGTCAGCCAGGATGTAGTCATCTGAAAGCTTGACCTGGACTATTGGATCTGCTTCCAAGATGGCTGACATATGTGGTTCTTGCCAGAAGCCTCAGTTCCTTACTGACTGTTGGCAGAAGACCTCAGTTCCTTGCATCATCAATCTCCTCACATGGCTGCCTCAAGCCATGGTAGCTGGTATACTCCAGAAGGACTAATCCAAGAGAGAGCAAGTCAAAAGCCACAGTGTCTTTTATAACCTAGCCTCAGAAGTGACATTCTATCACTTCTACCATGTTCTATCCACCACACAGAGCAACTCTGATATAATGTGGGAGAGAACTCCAGTAGGGCATGCCTTCCTGGAGGTGTGGATCATTGGAAGACCATCTCAGGGTCCATTTGGGGATTATTAAAACCAATTGGGAATCATTATATCATTTGTTATTTTATCAGAAATTAGGTTGGTACCACTGTCACCCTGGCCATGTCAAGATTTTTTGATTCTCGTTTTATGGGTGTGGGGAACTTAGACATTTGCTCAAGGTAATACTACTAGTAGTAGAGGAGAGAAGGATTCTGAGGCATGCTGTCAGATGACAGAGGTCATTCTCCCAACTAGACCTGTATAGAGCCCTACCCTCAAAGGGCAGACTATACTCTCATAGTTCCTTCTAGCCACCAGTCCAAACCCAAGGAATAAAGGGAGGGGGAACCAAGGCTGGAAATGGGGTACAGCCTGAGTGCTGCTGAAGATTCTGGTGAGGATGTATATGGCAGGGCATCCTAGAAAACTGGAAGATAAATATATGGTTAGATCAGAAGAACACTCAGGACCAGAGATAGAATGAGACAGTTAAAGAAAGGGATCTCCTGCTTCCAATGGGCTGATTGAGGGTCTTCATTTCCTAATAAGTGTGAAAAGGCATAAGAAATCTGGTATTGCTACAAAGTACCGCAAGGATGCTTTTCATTATGCTGGATAATTAACCCAATAAAAGGAAAAGATACAGCCACTTACTTGCCTTGGCAAGGTAAAAGGAACACAAATTACAGTCATTAAGGTGAACTGTTTGCTGTTTGTGTCTGGCTAATATAATCATATCCAGGAATAAATGCAAGGAAATCATGCTCCAAAGTACAGGTAGGAGACTCTGAGAAATTCTTTTACTGGATATTTCTCTTGGGATGGCGCTGCCCTACCCTCTCCTTCCAAAAACTATATAGAAAGTACCTATTCCTCTTGAAAAATGATGTTTGCCCTAGAGATCCCGTGGGTGCTGACCCAGCAAGGTACAGTCATACAAGAATTCTGTTAGAGATATGCCAAGTTAAGGAGCTCCTGTGTGTCTTCCTCTTTTGCAAAGCTTCCTCGATTTTACCATGGTGGTCCAGGTACTGCCTGTAGCTCTTTTGCCCAAATGGGAGTTTGGATTAAGTGTGAAGAAGGAAGGAGGACAGACACTGGGGGAGGAAGGTTATACTGCCCTAGGGGTTGTTGGGGAACTCTTCCCAGTTAGATTCTCAGTGACCCGGCTCCTTAACCTCTTTCCTCCTTTCTACAGGTCTAAAAAATTCAGCTTTCCTTCTTTTTCTTTCTGACCTATTAGTACCTACTATACTTCTTGGTTCTCATTTTCCTCCAAGAGTGGTTATGGAGTGGGATGTATCTCCCCTCTTGCTGTGCACCAAAACAAGTACATAGGCCCTTTCAATTTTAAGGGCTTTTGGGGGGGCATCATGGGGAAACAGAAGGCGCTAAAAAAATAACAACATGAAGAAGTTATGAAATCTCCAAAAACCTTACACAGCATTTAACTTTATCCTTATCGGGTACCCAGAAGTGTAGATGGCTCCTTTTCTGACTCTGAGGGTGGAGCTGTCATCAGAGCTCCTCCTTTCTGCACCTCTTCCCTCCCTTATCTTGTTCCCACAGACCCCTTCCTCCTGCCCTGGTGGCCACTTTTTCAAGATGTCTAAGTACAGTTTGTGTGTAGACACGTAGACAATTGAGTACTCCCAAACCCAAAGAATCATTTACTGTTAGAGTTCCTCTAAGGCATCTCCCTCAATGCCTCTCTCAGGACCTAAGAGCATAAAAACTGCAGCTGAGGGGCACCTGGGTAGCACAGCGGTTAAGCGCCTGCCTTCGGCTCAGGGCGTGATCCCGGCGTTCTGGGATCGAGCCCCACATCAGGCTCCTCCGCTATGAGCCTGCTTCTTCCTCTCCCACTCCCCCTGCTTGTGTTCCCTCTCTCGCTGGCTGTTTCTATCTCTGTCAAATAAATAAATAAAATCTTAAAAAAAAAAAAAACTGCAGCTGAGGAGAAGGGGACATCGGGAGTGGCAAAGCTATAGACTTTGGGAAGACACCAAAGATACAGCATACTTACTTTGCCATTTTGCTGAGGGCCCTTGGTAGCTGGTCTGAGTGCTTCTGTCCATGATCTTTAGGTGAAGCATTTAATAGACTTCTCTAAATGGATGCTGTCTGTAAATGTGAATCTGGACACTGCAGATGTTAGAGTATGAATCAGAGGAACCCAACCTGGCATAACCAGGAAGCCAGTGCTCTGTGGGACAGACCAGTTACCCACCACAACATGATAATATCACACACAAGGACAAAACTTGATAGCCTTTTTGCTAAATGGCATAAAAAATACTAGTCATTTTTGGGGACACCTAGGTGGTTCAGTTGGTTAAGCATCTGCCTTCACTTCAGGTCCTGATCCTGGGGTCCTGGGATAGAGCCCCAAGTTGGGCTGCCTGCTCAGCGGGGAATCTGCTTCTCACTCTCTCTCTGCCTCTCTCCCTGCTTGCGTGCTCTCTCTCTCTCTCTCAAATAAATAAATAAAATCTTAAAAATAAAATACTAGTCATTTCTTATAGTGGAAGGGAGAGTATGTCCAAAGTCAACTTTTAAAAATGTCTCCAGCTCTTGGTGTGCTTAATGCATTCAACAACAAGAGGTTCAACAAAGGGTAGAAATTGGAAGCTGAATATTGATGTTATATCCAAGGATTCAGAAATAGTTAGGTAACTCACTTAGGTATAGCTTGTTAGTAGTTAAGTCTTTAGTGATATGAAATACACTTTATGTGACAAACCCCTTGAAGGTCACTCATATAGCTTAATTTTTCATTTATATTTAAATAACATGGTCCTAGTGCTGACTGCCTCTTGGCATCATCAATGATAACTGAGACTAGTCTCCTTAGTACCCTTGATTTCTTGCCCTCTCCATGGGGGCAATTATATTCTACATCCAGCCTCAGGAGAGGAAACAAAGGCAGGTTCAGGAACCAAAAGTATTCATGATAATAGATAAACTAATTGGAAGCATTATACATAAGTAATTATGTATCCTTAAAATTATTTAATACAGGGCATATTTTTATGAGATAAGATTTCTATATGGTATGTATGCTTAAATTAAAAATTGATCTTAAATTTGAAAAATAAAAAATTCTACATTGGAGAAGGGAGTTGATGACACAATGGTTTGGAGAAGTTAAAAAAAAAAAGAAAAACAGGTCAAAAAAAGAAAACATAGGGGTTCCTGGCTGGCTTAGTTGGTAGAGGGTGCAACTCTTGATCTTGGGGTTGTGGGTATGAGCCCCATTTTGGGTGTAGAGATTACTTAAAAATAAGATCTTGAGAAGAAAAAAAGAAAAGAAAAGAAAGGGAAAGGAAGGGAAGGAAAAGAAAAGGAAAAAAAGAAAAGAAAAAAAGAAAACCCACTGGAGAATTTTGAGAAACTCCAGATGGATTTGAACTTGTTGATGGAAGCAGGGAGCGATATGACAGATTAGGTCTGACTTGAGTATCCATAATTTTCAAAAGGAATTTTGAAGTTCTCAGATAAGCTAAATTTGCTGAAAGAAGGAAAAACCTCTAGAATTTATGATTCTCTGCCCATGAGTTTTGAAGAACTATTTACAAGTGTGGAAGAGCCCTAAGGGTAAAATGGAGGCAATGAACTTGTTGCCCTGTCCAAGACAGCTGGACCTTCTGTTCTTATCCAGCCACATGGAAATGGTTATGGTTCCCTGAATACTCCATATTATGGCCCACCCCCAACCCAATCCCTATTTCACTATCAGCCCTGTTGGTTTCTCATAGCATTGTATGAGTTAACACATACAGTTAACACAGTTTGTAATTAATCTATTTGTATGAAAATTTGTGGTAGTTAACACAGTTTGTAATTAATCTATTTGTATGAAAATTTGGTTGTCTCACTTCATCATACTGCAAATTTCAAGAACAGAGACTATGACTTTCATTTTGAGTTGTATCTCCAATGCCTACAAAGTACTAGGTATCTAGTAGTAATCAGTAAATATTTTTGAACAAGTGAGCCTTGGCACATGTTTTTTGTTTTGTTTTGTTTTGATTTTTTCTTTTCTCTATTTGGAATGTCTTCCCAGTTCCTTTTTGGCTGACGATCTCATATTTATGTTTTCCAAAATCCAGCTTATATCACCACTCCAAAATACTGCTCCTTTAGAGGAAATATAGCCTCCTCTTTCTATACATCTTCTAGACATCTGGAGTGCTGTACTCACAATACTATCCTGCAATTGTTTGTTTACATGGCTGTCTTGATGATTAGACTGTGAGCTCCTTAAGTCCAGTGACTGGGTCTTATTTTTCTTTTTATTCCCAGTACCCAATGGCATCAGTAGATGTTCATAGATATTTGGGAATTGAAGTAATAAGTGAAGCTTATGTTTTCTGGCTACCTGAACAAAGGAGAAGTCCTTTTAAAGAGAGTGGTGAGCAATTTGTCCACAGTTCAGTGAAGGTGTAGGACACCAATGGTGCCCGCAGGCAACATAGGTGTTGTTCCCCTTACTTTTTTATTTTTAAAGGATTTTATTTATTTATTTGTGAGAGAGAGAGAGAGAGAGAGCATAAGCAGTGGGGGGAGGGGCAGAGGGAGAAGGAGAAACAGACTCGCCGCCGAGCAGGGAACCTGAAGCGGGACCCCGTCCCAGGACACTGGGATCATGACCTGAGCTGAAGGCAGACACTTAACTGACTGAGCCACCCAGGAGTCCCTGTTTCCCCTTACTTTAGAAATTTGCTGCTTTTCTCCCTCCCTCTTGTGGCCCAAATGGAGCTTCCCAGGCCACTGTCTATGTTACAAGTCAAGACAGTCAAAGGATCTCTCTGGCGGGGCAGGGTGGGGGGGCACCTGGGTGGCTCAGTCAGTTAGCTTCTGACTCTTGAGTTCAGCTCAGGTCATGATCTCAGTGTCCTGGGATCAAGGCCTGTGTCAGCCTCCCCACTCAGTGCAGAGTCTGCTTGGAATTCTCTCTCTCACTCTCCTTTTGCCCTTCCCCTTACTCTCACACACTCTCTCTCTAAAATAAATTTTAAAAATCCTTAAAAAAAAAAAAAAAAGAATCTGTCTAGGTTTCTTTCTTCCAGTAGCTGAATAGTAAGTAGCAGTTCTTCCCTCTCTGTTGCTACTAATGTCAAAGTATGAACGCAAGTTATGCCCCACTACTTGAAGAATATAGCCATCTCTAGAGAGTCCTGAGAGGATCAAGTGTCTAGTTCTAGTAAGATCCAGCCACCCCTGCCCTTTCAGTGGTTTGGTTTTAAAGCAAGTATATTCCCTTTCGGACGAAACCAGTAACATTATAAGACTTACCAGCAGGCAGAGCTCAGCTCCCTACCACTGTTGGTCTCCTTTCCCCGTTCTTCCCCCAGCCTCTCCTCTAAAAACTTCTTGAACAAATAATAAAGAATATTTGTGAGATAATAGAAAATACATATATCGGTCACTGCCCCCAGTTCCCACACAGAGTTCCTAAAACCCTTGTAATTTCCTAAGCGATAACAGTATTAGGAACACCCTTTGTTCTAATATTTGATCTTTGACCCCTGTTCTTGACAAAGAATTCCTAAATCCCTTGGAATTTCCTGGGTGACAACAGTAACTCTCGGTTGGCTCCTGGATGGGGGCTGGCCACCAAAAAGACCAAGCCATGATTAGAAGCTTGGAATCTTCAGCCCCACCTCCCATTCTCCAGAGAAGGGAGAGGGCCTGGAAAGAAGTTAATAATTGATCATGCCTATCCGATGAAGCCTCTGTAAAAATCCCCAAAGTACGGGGTTCTGAAAGCTTCCAGGTCAGTGAACACATCCATGTATTAGGAGGGTGACACACCCCGATCCCACAGGGACAGTAGCTCCTGCTCTGAGGACCCTCCTAGACCTTGCCCTATGTATCTTGTCATCTGGCTATTCATCTGTATCCTTTATTATATCTTTTAATAATCAGGTAAACCTAAGTAAGTGTTATTTCTGAGTTCTGTGAACTGCTCTAGCAAATAGTTGAATTCAATGGGAGGAGGCCGTGGGGTTCTCCAATTTGTAGCCAAGTCAGACAGAAGTTGTGGGCAACCTGGGGACCTACTTGTGATTGGCATCTGAAGGGGGGGGTCAGTCTTGTGGGACTGATCCCTCCATCTGTGGGATCTAAGGCTATCTCCAGGTAGATAGTGTCAGAATGGAGTTAAATTGTAGGGCACCCAGACGGTGTCACAGAATTGCATGATGAAGGAAAACACACCCTGCAGATCTGGCATCAGAAGTGCTATGAGTATGGGGGTGCTGAGCTGGCTCAGTTAGTAGAGTGTGTGACTCTTGATCTTAGGGTTGTAGGTTTGAGCTCCATATTGGGTGTAGAGATTACTTAAAAATAAGATCTTAAAAAAAAAAAACAGAAGTGTTGTGAGTGTGGTAGTAGTGTGAGAGTAAAGGAGAAACAAAGGAAGAAAGACTGGGTTTTTTCTTAATACAATATCCATTTGGAAGACTTCTAGTTTTCAGATGACTAAATAAAGATGGTTCTGCGTCCCCCCCACACTCCCTTTTCTCTTAAAAATTGCCTTTAAACAATAAGAAAAATAAAAATAAGAAACACAGAGTTTATCTTTAATAAAACTAAGAGACAATTGTCTCTGAACCACAGAGGAAGAAGGTCAAAGTGAAGTCCTGGTGCGGGGCCTTGTTGATCAGGAGCTGATTCATTTCATTCAACTGCACAAAGTCTCGGGAATTGGTGGCACCATATACCTGGAAGACAGAGGTGATGCTAGAGAGTGGAATGGGGACTGTTTAAGAGTGTGTAAGGAACAGCTAGATCTGTAGGTTCCCATGCACTCTACAAAGGGGCTAACTTTCCCCCACTGTCAGAGATGAGAGTAGAGTTCCTGGAGAAGCCAAACTAGAAAGTCTCAGGAAATTGGCCACAGAGAGCAGCTGGCAGTGAGGTGCTAGTATCTGAAAAGAGGGAAGTGAGGACTTCAGTGCCAAGTTCTAATGGCACTTTCCCCCTCTTCCTCCCCATGGGAGAAACTCAACACTGTTAGAAAACAGACCTACCTATATTAAAATTTAGGGACACCAAATGAGAAGGTTGGCTAGCCACCTGCATGTATTACATTTCACTAGAAGATAAACCCACCCTCAAATGAACAGCTTCCAAACAGCTCTTAAGTATCTCAAGTTATAAATAGATAGACAAAGATCACTGGATATCCAAGGAAAACCTCCAAATGGAAGTTAGAAACTAGAACAATAACAAAAGCAACAACTCAGAGGGAGATAAACCTTTCAGAGAGAGAGAGAAAAAAAATCATTCCACAGGATTGGGAAGGAAGACTAACACCACTATTAAAAGTCTGAGTAAAAGTTATGGGGCGCCTTGCTGGCTCAGTAGGTGGAGCAATGTGACTCTTGATCTTGGGTTTGTGAGTTCAAGCCCCATGTTGGATTATAGAGATTACTTAAAAATAAAAATCTTAAAAAAAAAAAAAAGCCAGAGTAAAAGTTATTTTCAACCTAGAATTCTATACCCGCCCACCCAAACAAACCACTGATTATGTGAGGATAGGATATACACATTTTCATACATGCAAAATTCAAAAAGATGTTCCTTTCACATATCCTTTCTCAAGAAATCACTAGATGATATGTTCGACCAAATGAAGAAATAAACCTCAAGAAAGAACACAGTGGATCCAGGGAAGAGAGAATCCAACACAGGAGTAAGGGAAAGGGCCTCTCCAGGATGATGGCAACATGAAGTCCCAGAAGGCCTCAGACAGAGTAGGTGATATGGGAGGCCCAGAAGTCACCATGTAAAGTAAGCGGGATGGGGAGCTCCAGGAAGGGTGCTCTCAGGCGAGAACAAAACGGAGCTACTAGATTATCTACCTGCTTTCGTCATATGAGAATGTTTAGTAAGAAGCATTTTCTAGAACTGTCGGTGGGTATGGAAACACAATTTGTTCAATGAAATCTGAGAAAAAGACAGAACAGAGGCAGTTATCAACTTCAGGACAAACTAAAAGACATCCAAGAAAGAAAATGCAATCACCATTCTTGACTCATCGGCAAACAGTACTTACAGTCCTATTAATTAACACTGAATATGGATTTAGCCAAAAAATATGATACAACTATGTTGGGGGATGGGGGAAGGGGCAGAGGAAGAATGCTAATTGCCTTGCCTGCAGTGAAAGAAAATCAATAGATAATATCTAACTCGATGACTAGAGAGGATCACATGCTGAGAAACGGAGGCAAATAGAAACCAACTATAAAAGCTGGAAATGATTGTGTCTGTAAAATAGGATGGTGAGGGTGGGACAGAGGTGTGTGAAAATACTCTCGGTTTTTTGTTACAGGATTTTGGGCACTACCTGACCTTTTAAATTATGTACATATATTGCTTTCATAAGTAAAAATTAGTTTTAAAATGCCAAGGGGCACCAAATTATTACACACCTCAGTTGCCCGCATGTGGCATTACGGCTCTGCTCTAATGCTTGAAGGGTTGAAGATGTGATCAGCGAGCAGGTCAGAGGATGGGTCATGAAGGGCCTTGTGTGCCAACCCAAAGAGCTTGAATTTTATTGTACAGGGAATGGAGAGACTTCAGGGATCTTGAACAATGGAATAATAGGATCAGACACACTTTCTGAGCATTAGTTTCCTAGACCAGGTTGGCCTGGGAGGGACTATAATGCCACTTTTTCCCCATCAACATTTTATTATGAAAAATTTCAAATGTTTTAGTTACTAGCTTTAAATTTCTATTTATTTATTTTACTATTTTTATTCTACATTATTAAATAATTATAAATTATTTAAATTTACTATGAAAATTTTCCAGAAAAATTGGCTTCTGCAGCAAACATCCATATGACTACCCAGATTCTACAATTAACATTTTACCATATTTGCCTTCTCACATAATGATCCATCTATCTATCCCTCTGTCCACCCATCAATCCATCTGATATTTTTGATACATTGAGAGACATCAATATATTTCATCTCTTAACACTTCAGCATGTATATCATTTATGAGAGTTCTTTTTACAGAAGGGGAAAGCATAGACTGTGGAATCAGACAGATCTGTTTCAATCTCAGATTATAATCTTGCTGTTAGATTTTTCAACATAACAGCAGATTTGGGGGGGTCTTCATTTTAAAGAAAGAGTAGAATTATTAAGTGTTTATTCCTTGATTTTCACTAGCACAAAATTGTATCTACGTTGGTATAATCTACTTTTTTTTAATGTTCTTCAGTAACTTAAACATCTATTTTTCTAGTTAAATAATTACCCCTGTGGTAATTACCAGCTTCCAATACTAGTTCTAGACTATTAGTCTTATATGTCAACCTCAGAGATCCTAGCATCCTGATCATTTTCTCTACCAAAAGGAGAAGGAGTGCAGTCCTCTCAGTGAGACTCACTACCACTGTCCAACATACTGTCAGAGAGAATCTGCCTCATTTTCCTGTGAAATAAGCCTTAGACCTTGGAAGATGATGGCTTTGACTCAGAATAGGACATGAGCTCTTAGATGCCTTTGGGAACACTAATTGCAATGGGTTAATAATTTATCTCTAACAGTTTTCAGCAAATATTCATTGAGGGAAATCTTATCAAAATACTACATACTCTTGCATCTGGTTAATCCTGTCTACCACATGTTTAATAAATGGATCCAGCTTTAGTTACTTCAGGAAATGGAAGCTTATTTATTCAACCACTATCTCATGATTCTAGGATGCAGAGATGCAGGGATCTTGTCCTTAAGGTATACTCTGTCTAGTGCGGAATAATACAGGCAAGAAAACTAAAAAAATATACAGCAGAGAGTGACAAATAGCATAACAGATGCTTAAGATGTAATAGGGTCAAGGCATAGAAGTGGGACCAACCTTTGTGGAGAGGAGGTTGCGGTCAGGGATCAAGGAAGCCTTTCGGAGGACGGCATACTTGTGTTGTAAAGGAAGAACCTTGAAAAACCTCACCTGAAAAAACTTGCATTTTCAAACTGTTTTATGTAATGGAAATGTCTTTTTATAATTTCTGTTCATTTATTCAACATTTACTGGGGACTGCTCTGTGCCAGGCACTGGCCACGGTTCTGAGAATACAGCCCTGAACTGGGCAGATCTTTGCTCACAGTCTAGAGTTGAGACAGACATTGAGGAAGTAAGTGTAAGTGTGAAGAACACTGTGATAGAGAAAGCAGAGTCTGTAGCCCAGGGGGGTGGCATGAGCTCATAGCTGAGCACGTCAATGTTTGCCTGGTCAGTGTGAGTTCTGTCTTCTCTTTGAAAGTGTGGTCATCCTCACAGTTATTCTGAATCTTCTACAGGGCCTGCTCCAGGGACAGAGGATGTAGTTAGCAGCTCAGAACCCACTGCCTGTTTGGGTCTTTTATGCTCAGGAAGGCACTTCTGGATATTCACCATTCTGAAAATAATCTGTAGTTTTGTAGAGTGCCAGAGAGAGAGTTCTGATTACATTCTTCCGAAAAGTTTTTACTGAGTGTTTATTAAAGTCTTGCCTGGTTAAGAAGGACATGAGACTATAGGTTCTGAAATACTTAATTTCACATCACAAAAGTTCTGTGCTTGAAACTCTAACTCTAGCCAGCAATCTCATCAAATGCTCATCATTGATCACTACAGAACAGTTATTCACTGTAATTTTTATGGAAGGTGGGTAAGAGGTGCCATCACCAGCTGTCAAGGATGGTATATTATAGAAGCTCTTGAACTTACCAATTCCCATCTTATAAATCAGACAGATCTAACCAAAGCCCACACCAGAGCAAAAGCCAGTTAACTCTGCACATCAACAGATGGCATCAGTAGGAGCTAATGTACTATGAGCCTTTCCTGTTACACTCGTACACTTAAGTGCTTGCAAAATTCACTGAAAACAAAGTTGGCTTTCCAAAATTCCAGAAACAAAGATGTAGCATCAGAGCTGGGAGGGCTCTTAGTCTAGGTTTTGCCAACCAGTAGATTTTAAAGCTTTATCTGGTAACTGTAACCAAGATATTAACCAAGATGAACCTCCTATATTCTTGTCAATGTGTCTGATTTTCCTGGAATCCCATCAAGGAATATAGCTGTGTTAGTAGCCCCATGGCCATATTCCAACTTTACTTCTCCCTACATTCTTTCAGTGGTTCCAGTGTCAGCACCCAACCCAAACCTGCTCTTCATACAAGCTTTCCATCCTAGTCAATGGCAGCTCGATGCTTCTAGTAGTTCAGGCCAACAATTTGGATGTCATTCATGACAATTTTACTTTCTTCCACACCTGATATCCAGTCTTTCAGACAATCTTGTTGATTCCACCTTCAACATGTATCTAGAATATGACTTCAGCTGCTGCCATCCCAGTCCAAGCCACCATCAGTGTCTCCTGAATTATTGCAGTAGTCTCCTACTTGGAGATAGCTTTTCTACCTTTGCCCCTTCCAGTCTTCTCAACAGAGCAGACAAAATTATTCCTTTAAAACCTCAGTCAAGTCATGTCATCCCTCTAATCAAAGCCCTCTAGTGGCTTCCATCTCACACAGTGTACATGCCAACGTCCCCACCATAGCCTCAAATGACCTGCATGATGGGAGCTCTTCCCCTCCCTCCTTCTGCTCCCACCACATTGTCCTCCTAATGCATGTGGCACTTTCCCACCTCGAGAACTTGGCACTGGCTCTTCTCTTGGCCTCTACTTCTTCCGGCAGGGATCCTTCCCTCTCTGTCTTCAGTCCTTTGCTCAAATGCTGCTATGTCATTGAAGCCTTCCCTAGCCACCATATAAAAATTAGTGACATCCTTTCCCTCATCCCAAGACTTTCTTTTTCCCCTACTCTGTTGTTCTCCAGAGCATTTACCACAATCCGGTAGACTATGCTTTGCTTGTCTATGTATTTATTGACTATCTCCACCTAAGCTTCATGACAGAGGGACTTTATCTTGTTCACCTCCATATTTCTAGCACATAGAACTCTGCCCATTACCTAGTATTTAATAAGCATTTGTTAGACAAATAATATATAAATTGTAGTTTTATTTCTATAAATGTTATTACTACTATTGGTACGATAATTCACATTTTTCCTTTGTTAGCAGGCTAACTTCTATTCACCCTCCAAGACTCTACTTAGGAATTCCAAATTCCAAAAAGGTTTCCCTTCATCTCCGAGACTGTGTTAGAAGTCTCTTCTGGGAGCTCCCATAGCAACCTGAGCATGTCTCCATCAGAGCCCTCGTCATCGATAATGTCTGTTTACCTAAGGCACTTCCATACCACTGGCCTGTGAGTGGGGCATGGTATCTTTCTTCTGAGCTTCCCAGGGCTTCACACAATGTTTGGCATGTGTTAAGCCTATAGCTGTTCGAAGGAAGGAAGGAGAGAGGGATCAAGGAAAAAAGAAAAGAAGGAAGGAATAAAAGGAAGAATGGATGGAAAATAGACTGTAATTTTCATTTCTAATTTTAAAAAAAGAAACTTGGGGCACCTGGGTGGCTCAGTCAGTTAAGCATCAGCCTTCGGCTCGGGTCATGATCTCGGGGTCCTGGGATCAAGCCCCACATTGGGCTGTCTGCTCAGTGGAGAGTCTGTTTCTCCTTCTTCCTTTGCCCCTTTCCTGCTGCTCATGCTTTCTCTCTCTCCCACTTGCTCTCTCTCTCTCAAAAAAATAAACCTTAAAAATAAATTAAAAATAAATTTAAATAAATAAATAAATGAAACTTTTACAAATTCAGTTAACACACTTCAGGAATAATGCAGACCTCCTTTTCAAAAAAAAAAAATTATGCTAAAGTACATGGAACAAAAACCTTACCATCTTAACAGTTCAGTGGCATTAGTGCATTCACATTTTTTTGTTTTTAGTACATTCACATTTTTGTGCGATCATTACCACCATCCATCTCCAGAACACTTTCATCCTGTTCAATTGAATTTCTGTATCTGCTAGACGCTAACTCTCCATTTCCCCCTCCCCCGAGCCCTTGACAACCGCCATCCGACTTTCTGTCTCTAAGACTGTGACTACTCTAGGGACCTCATATAAGTGGAATCACACAATATTTGTTCTTTTATGACTGGCTTATCTCACTTAGCATAATGTCCTCACAATGTCCACGCTGCAGCTTGTGTCAGAACTGAATTCCTTTTTAAGGCGGAATATGTTCTGTTGAATGTATATACCATATTTGTTTATCCATTCATCTGTCCATGGGCATTTGGGTTGTTTCCACCTTTTGGCTACTGTGAGTAATATTGCTGTGAGCATGGGTGTCTGAAAGGTCTTGCTTTCACTTCTCCTGCGTATATACCCAGAAGTGGAATTGCTGAATCATATGGTAATTCTATTTTTAAATTTTGGGGGAACTGCCATCCATTTTCAATAGCAGCTGTACCTGTTTACATTCCCACAACGAGCACAAGAGTTCTAATTTCTCCATATCCTCACTAACATTTTTTCTTTTCTTTCCTTCTCTTCTTTTTTCTTCCTGTCTGTCTTTCTTTCTTTTTAATAAGAGCCATCCTAATGGGTGAGGTGCTGCAGAGTTCTTAAAATCTAAGTACATCTACAAATACATTTAAGCTCCCAGTAGTGGGTCTTTAGCCTGAAAGTCAGCCAGCCAGTGGTACTGAGGTGAACTTCTGGAATTTGTTCAGCTGCATAGACACTTATTCCTCTCTCCCTATCTGCTTACTTCTAGCAGAGCCCCACCAGCCACTTATGAGTGGCTTCAGTGGTATAAATTCTCATGATTCCTGGTGCCCAGCTGCTCAGCAGCATTCAATATATACTTCGAACCTTACTTTCCTCTCTTCACGAAAGGCAATCAAGGAGAAACTATACATGGTTTACTTGCAGGAAAGAGAAAGCATAAAGGTAATAAGCAGCCTGGGTGAGTTATAAAGTAAGAGAGTGAGGGCAGATTCTATAGACCCCTGTGTGCCAGCAGCAAAGCGAAGTGAAGGAACATCTGGAAAACTCCTCCCAGCCACATCCCATATCACACCATCAGGCCATCACCCCTGGAGTCCAGCTCTGTTCTTAGGAAGCTTTGTTTAATGCCAAACATCATTTCTCCCTTATTGTAGACAATTCTAAAATATTTCCCAAAACTTGTGTTGAGGGAGCTATGATCCAAACATTTTAATTTCATGATTTTTTTAAAGATTTTATTTATTTGAGAGAGAGAGAGAAAGAGAGGACAAGCAGGGGAGCAGCAAGCAGAGGGAGAGGGAGAAGCACGCTTCCCCCGAGCAGGGAGCCCGATGCCATGCTGGACTCGATCCCAGGAACCCGGGATCATGACCAGAGCTGAAGGCAGACGCTTAAGCATCTGAGCCACCCCAGGCCCCTAATTTCACAATTAACTGTTACTCTGGGCAAGTCAGTAAACCTCACTACACCTGTTTTCTCAGCTATGAAATGAAATTACTGGACAAGAAGTCTTTAAGGACCTTATCAGCTCAAAATAATTTTAATTCTAAAACTTCTGATGATCCAAAAAACATTTCCTTTTATTTCAGAAGTGTTTCGTATATATCAAAGCAGTTCTGTCTTATTCTGCCCTTAGTGGTGACCTCATTTATATTGAGTAACTTTGAAAACTCAGAATCAGATGCTTGTTGCTATTTATTCTCTGCCAGAATATTGTAAATATGTGTGTCTGCATTTGCAGAGAGCTGTAACTTCTCAGTCATTTGCCCTCTTATCTGCCACAACCTCCAAATGTTTCTTTTCTAAAAGCACACACAAAAATGTCACTGGATTAGATGTAATTATAAAATGCTACCTAGAAGCAAACATTATATCAAGTGTGTGCTCAGTAGTACTCAAAAGCTGCAGTTGCTCATGTATCACTCCCTTTTACTCACTCATTGTCAAATTCACTTTGCAAACAATGTAAAAAGAGACAAAATTCAGAAATGTCATCATCTCCCACAGTATCACCATGATTGAAAGGGATTGAGCCTGTTATTGTTATGGGCCAGATGTTTTTATGGGTTTCCCAGCCTGTTGAGAACCATTTCAGGATGTTGAGTCAAGGAATGTGAAATCTGGAATCGCCCAGTTGTTTCTGACACACCTTTCAGTTGATGTCATCAGGCATTTCTTAGAGTGAGCTACTGCCCACCTGTTGGTCATGTTCATTTTCATCAATTTTTTAAAAATAGTTCATTGAAAATAACTCTTTATACCTGTTCATTCACTCATTCTGTATTCTGGATAAACTTTTTTTTTTTTTTTAAGATTTTTATTTATTTATTTGACAGAAAGAGACAGCAAGAGAGGGAACACAAGCAGGGGGAGTGGGAGAGGGAGAAGCAGGCTTCTTGCTGAGCAGGGAGCCCGATGCGGGGCTCCTGGGATCATGACCTGAGCCGAAGGCAGATGCTTAACGACTGAGCCACCCAAGCACCCCTCTGGATAAACTTTTAAAAAAAGGTTAAGGGGCACCTGGGTGGCTCAGTCAGTTAAGCACCTGACCTTTGGTTTTGGCTCAGGTCATGATTTCATGGGTCATGAGATTGAGCCCTGCATTGGACCAGGGGATGGAGGGGTGTTTCTGTGCTCAGTGGGGAGTCTGCTTGAAAGATTCTCTGCCTCTGTCCCTCCCCCTACTTGCTCTCTCGGGCTTTCTCTCTCTCCAATAAATAAATAAATCTTACAAAAAAAAAAAAAAAAGGTTAAACATGCTGCCCCTGAGTTGTTTCGTATGCTCTGATTTATCAGTAGTTGTTACCACATGCAAAAGAGAATCTCATAGATAATTCTTAGTCTTTAAACCCCTTTAACACTCACTTTGGCAGCATACAGTGTACAGGATAGATACAAATCAAGTAACTTACTTTAACAATTCTAAAATAAGGTTTGCAGTTTCTCTATGTTAAAAGTCCATGCTATCAATTATATCATTTGAATTTCAGTTGCAGGAAACAAATCACCACCTATTTTAAGCAGAAGAGCATTTAATTCAGAGTTAGGGAATTATTAGGGAGGCCGATAGGAGTGGGATTAGCTGGGTCTTTCTTTCTTTCTTTCTTTCTTTCTTTCTTTCTTTCTTTCTTTCTTTCTTTCTTTCTTCCCTTCCTTCCTTCCTTCCCTCCCTCCCTCCCTCCCTCTCTCCCTCTTTCTTTCTTTCTTTCTTTCTTTCTTTCTTTCTTTCTTTCTTTCTTTCTTTCTTTCTTTCTTTCCTTTTTAAAGATGTTATTTATTTGTCAGAGAGAGAGGGAGAGAGTGAGCACAAGCAGGGGGAGCAGCAGGCAGAGGGAAAAGCAGGCTCCCCGCTGAGCAAGGAGCCCAAAGATGGGGGACTCAATGCCAGGACCCTGGGGATCATGACCTGGGCTGAAGGCAGACACTTAAGCGACTGAGCCACCCAGGCGTCCCAAGCTGGGTTCTTTCTAATGACCCCCAGAACATCACCACTGATCTGTCCTGCCAGAGGAGGGCCAGTCAGGAAGGTGGGGTATGGGAGCTTGCTCTGGAAGGTTTGAGATTCACCACTGAGGGCATCTGGGTGGCTCAGTAGGTTAAGCAGCTGGCTCTTGATTTCAGCTCAGGACAGGATCTCAGGGTCCTGGGATCAAGCCTGAGTTGGGCTCTATGCTCAGCGGAGTATCTGCTTCAGGATTCTCTCTCTCCCTCTACCCCTGCCTCTATTCTCTCTCTCCCTACTCTGTCTCTCTCAAAATAAATAAATCTTAAAAAAAAAAAAAAAAGAGCTCACCACTGACTGTGATCCAGGCAGGGGTCAGGAAGCTGCACCTGCAACTGACTTTTGACATTTATGAAGCTAGTCCCTGGACACCACGATGCTGTTGCAGAAAAGCCCAATAATTCCATGACCATAACTGTCAGCAGCAACACCTAAGGACTCAAGAAGGTGGTGCTGACCCCTTCTGCTTTCCAAATCTTGCATAATTCACTGAGTTGGTATGATCTGTTTCACACCCAGAACCAGCTGCAAGGGAGTGTGAGAAGTGTTAGA
Source organism: Ursus maritimus (assembly GCF_017311325.1). NCBI lineage: Eukaryota > Metazoa > Chordata > Mammalia > Carnivora > Ursidae > Ursus > Ursus maritimus. Next base: position 69,284,315 of record NW_024426774.1, read on the forward strand.
TTTTTTTTTTTAACACAGATAACCATTAATTGTTATTGTCATAAGTATTACAAAGGAAAAACACAGAGTATAATAACAACACATAGCAGCATGGTCTGACTTCGTTTGCAAGGGTCAGAGACATTTTTTCCCCTGTATTTTTATAACAAATTACACAGTCTCTTCTACACATTGTCTTTTTCATTTAATAGAATATCTTGGATATTACTATGTATCAACGCATAATGAGCTTTTACACTCTTCTTTGTTTTATGACTGCAAAGCCTTCTGCAGTATAAATGTACATAATTCATCTTACCATTTCCCTTTCTGTGGACATTTGGGCAGTATCCAGTCCTTTGCTATCACAAATAACGCTGTGGTGAATGGCCTTGTATTTATGTGATTTCCCATGTGTACAAGAGTATCCATAGGATGAATTCCTAAAAGTAAAACTGCTCAGTCAGTGGGCGTATTGTTTGTAATTTTGTTGTTCTTGTTGTTGTTATTTGTAATTTTTAAAAGAAAAAAAAATATTTTATTTTATCCATTAGTTCATTTTCTGAATAGCTGATACACACACAAGGTAAAAAGATAAATAAAAAAGAACAAAAAGCTAGATAGTGGAAAGCAGATTTCCTTCGTAATTCATCCAGAAATATTCTATGTATATATAAGCACATAGACACATGCATATCCATATATACCCACATACAACATATGAACATACAAATTAATATGCAGAATTTCTCTTCTTTGGGCTGATATTTTTTTCTGCATATAGGCCGGGGGGGGACAGAGGAGTTTTGCTAAGACATAGAGACCCCAGGCTTCAGTGTAGCTTTGGGTTGGAAACAAGCCTTCCATACTGTCTCATCATTTCCTCTTTCGTGTCTGTGCATGGACTTTCCCTGTGCCCGTGCGCTCACTCTGCAGGCAAAGATGGCTTTGAATGTGGGCCCTCCACAGTCCATAGCCTCAGGTTTCTAACAAGATCTTCTGTGCTTTGTGCAGAGTGGTCATCGTGGGGTCCGTCTTCTCCATAATCTGACAAATTCCCTCTACCCCTCTTCTGGTTGAATCTTCTGTTTCGTGTGGCCCATATATTTTTTTTTTTTGCTTTCCTCCCTTCATTAGATAGAGCATGTTTTGCAACAATATTCTGGAAAAGGGTCCGTGGAGGGTAAATTTTTTGAGATCTTGCATGTCTGAAGGTGTTTTTATTCTACCTTCCCACTTGATTAATACAGTGACTGGATATGGAATTCTGGATGGGGAATATTCTTCCTTCAGCTTTGAAGGCTTTGCTCCATTGACTTCCAGTTTCAAGTGCTTGCTGTCGAGAAATCCGAAGTTCTTCCATGTGACGGAAGGATTTCCTCTTTGTTCCCAGTGAATTTTCATGATGACCTGCCTCTGCGCGAGTCTCATTTTCATCAATTCTCTTGGGCATCCAGTGGGCCCTTTCTTTCTGGAAACTCTGAGTATTCTCTCGCATTATTCATGGCTGCTTTCTTCTCCTCTGTTATTTAGATGTTGGATCTCCTCATTGGGCTCCACTTATCATTTCTCTCCTATTTTCCTTCTTGTGGTCTTTTTGCTGTTTTCTGGGAAATTTCTCCAAGTTCATCTTCCAAAATTTCTTTTGCGTTTTTTTTTTCATTGCTGTTATCATGTTTTCAATTTTAAAGAGCTCTTTTGTTGTTGTTCTTTAAATTTTTTCATAGCATTCATTGTGCAGATTCTTCTCATTTCCTTAAGGATATTGAGACAGTACTTTTAAAATATGTTTTGTTTTTCCTAAAGGGGCTCTTTCTTCTAAGTTGCTTTTTCTCTATTTCTTTGCTTTGGTCTTTATCTTCCACGTTAGAGTCTTTCCTTAGATGTCTGGTAATTACTTGTCTGTTCATGATTTAAAGTGAGGGACTAGGGAGTGCCTGGCTGGCTCATTTGGTGGAACATGCAACTCTTGATCTTAGGGTTGTGAGTTCAAGCCTCATGTCTGATGTAGAGCTTACTTAAAAAAAAATTTTTTTTAATGGGGCACCTGGGTGGCTCAGTCAGTTAAGTGTCGGCCTTTGGCTCAGGTCATGATTCTGGAGTCCCTGCATTAAGCCTGCACTGGATTCCCTGCTCAGTGGGGGTCTGCTTCTCCCTCTCCCCCCATAGATAAATAAAATCTTAAAAATTTTAAAAATAAATTTAAAAATAAATAAAATAAAATGAAGAACTAATTTTCTGGAGTATTGGAATTGTTCCATGTGGTGTTAGGGGTGTGACATACACAGATGTATGCATTTCAATACCGTATATAAATTATACCCCCCAAAATACCTATTAGAAATAACTAAAAACAAGTGAGAAGTGAAACACTAGAAGCTCTGAGCAAATGGGTGGGAATTACCAAGCTTCAGTTCTACCTTTGGGACATCTGGGTGGACAGTTTGTTGGTATAGGACCCAGCCCTCAGTGGGGCCTAGCATTCCTGCCCTGACACTCTTACCTCCATAAGGGATAAACCCCTAGCCTTTGCCAGCAGTGTGGAATGCGGAAGGAGTTCTAAGATCTAACTTAACTTCTTCTCAAACATCTTTTACCCAATCCTCCTTATTTCAGCATGATGTCCCCTCACTTTGACTCCAGTATTACTAATGCAATGAGTTCTTGAACCTTTCAAGAATCCTGCAGTGAAAATTGTTTTTTTCCTCTGCTTCCTCACTGCCACTCTCTAGCTTCCAAAATATTATTGTTCTTGCCTCTTGCTTTCCCAGCCCCAGAAGGTTTATGTCTTTAAAAAAAAACAACAACAAAAAACTCTTCATTGTACTTTTTGTTGGGTTTTAAGAGGAAGCAAAGTTAGATGTGCGTTTTAAATCAACTATCTTAACTCAGGAGTCAGGAAATCAGAAATGTTCTTTTTAACTCTCCAGCTTCTGTAGTACAGGAAAGCCCTCTAATAAGGAGTTTGGAGTAGATGCTAAAAGCAACTCCCCAAAGCTGTCGTAGTCCACCTCTTTGACCACTCAGCGTCTACACATACTCTTCTACTCTGACTTTAATTTCTAAACAATACTAGCAGTCCAAACATGCTTTCACTGAACAAAATGGAAAGATCCTTTGTGCAAAGGAAAACATGCTCAGTATGTCTCTGAAGGGAAGAGCAAAAAGTCCCCTTCTTTGGACCTCTCTCTGGGTAATGTTCATTCATCCAGTTCCGGAGCCGTCTCTCCTGGATATCCTGTAACCTACGACTTAAATTATAAAATTAACCACAAGCCATATGCCTTATAGGACATAGTAAGGGAGAGGGGGTACTCGTTATCATCTCTAATTATGTGTGTGTTAGAAGGAAAATATGGGTGCCTGCCGTAGTCCTACTTTCTGCGTCTAGTCACGAGGCCACAGTTGGTATTTATCATTTCCTTCTTTTGTACTAGCAATTCAGCTATTTGGAGTTCATTTTGTGTGTTAATTCAATTAGTGGCAGGTCTAGACATTTCAGACTGCCAATGAAAAATTTTTAAATGGGTCCTCCCTTACCCTTTGTTATTTTCAAAATGCAAATCTCCAGCCTCTGGCTTTGCAGGGATAGTGTTGATATTATTAATTCCTGTGAAGAGAGAAAAGCAAATGGGTCATATGTTGTACTTTTCTGTGTAGATGAGAGCCCCGGGTGAAAATCACAGCTTGACAGCTGAGCACTTTGAAAAAGTTAGGCAAAAATGGATTCATTTGCCAATGGAAGGAAGATGGACATGCCTTGGATTGAAGGCTAGAAAGTGGTAAGGTTGCCACTGTTTGTCATCCAAATTGTGAGGCTTGACCTTGTGTTCAGGGAAATCACCAACCTCAATTCAGAGATGGTCAGCAGGGCTAATGACAAGCAGATTGAAGGTAGTCCTCAAAAAGCAGTTTGGGACGAGTAATAAAATTTGTTTTGGTGTCCTCCCTCCTCCCTCATCAGCCTCAGCTTTCCCTGCTCTCCCTGGCCTAGATTGTATTTGTAACCAATCTCTGCTAAAACATTAACTGTTTATAATATGTCTTCTGGTAAAAGATTGGTATAACCCCTTCAAGAGATATTTGCATTTCAATAGAGTATTCATTAAAATGATCAACATTTTAATGAATTAAAGAGTAGAACTTCACTGATAGAATAGTAGATGATGGATTTAATCTATACTACACCCACTTTGATTTTTTTTTTTTTAGAGAGAGAGACCCCGGGAGATGGGAGGGTGGAAGGGGCAGAGGAAGAGAAAGAGAATCTTTTTCTTTCTTTCTTTCTTTCTTTCTTTCTTTCTTTCTTCCTTTTTTAAGATTTATTCATTCATTTTAGAAAGAGAGATAGTGGTTGGGGAGGATGTTGGGAGAAGGACAAAGGGAGAGGGAGAGAGAAACTCAAAGCAGACTCTGTGCTCAGTGAGGAGCGTGGCACGGGGCTCAGTCTCACAGCCCTGATGAGATCACAACCTGAGCTAAAACCAAGAGTTGGATTCCCAACCAGCTGTGCCACCCAGGCGTCCCAGAGGGAGAGAATCTTAAGCAGGCCCCATGCCCAGTATGGAGCCTGATGTGGGGCTCGACCTCACAAACCTGAGACCATGACCTGAGCCAAAATCAAGAGTCAAAGGCTTAACCCAGGTGCCCCATACCCACTTGATTTTGACAGAAGTTTCCACTAGCTTATAAAACCATTCCACTGAATTGATCTGTAATATAGATTATAATTAGTGATGGGGAAAGGTTATAGCCATGTCTCCTAACATCTGGATCACATTCAGACTCTATTGTCATTGAGCTCAAAAGTGGTTTTACTAATTTACGGTTCTATTATTATCAAGCCCAGAATATGTGGGTAGTGGTTAACTTCGATGTTTAAGACATAGCACTCTAGTTTGTTAATGATGAACAATAGTTGAAGAAAGGCAGGCAGGGACAAGGGCGCCCCCCCGCCCCCCCAAGAGGAAACGACCCTGAAAAGGATTTTACACCACCCTGGAAGGAGCCCTCCCCCCCTTTCCCATATGATAGATACGTGACAAAAACCTGATTGGATGACAGGCACAGGGAGGGTTAATCAGATCAAAACAGCCTGCCAACAAGCCAATAAGAACCCCTAGACTTAGAAACTCTCATGGCCTTTAACTTCTCTGACTGACTTATTTCACTTAGCATAGTACCCTCTAGCTCCATCCACGTCCTTGCAAATGACAAGATTTCATTTTTTTTTAAAGATTTTATTTATTTATTTGACAGAAATAGAGACAGCCAGCGAGAGAGGGAACACAAGCAGGGGGAGTGGGAGAGGAAGAAGCAGGCTCATAGCAGAGGAGCCTGATGTGGGGCTCGATCCCATAACGCCTAGGATCACGCCCTGAGCCAAAGGCAGACGCTTAACCGCTATGCCACCCAGGTGCCCCAAGATTTCATTTTTTTTTTTATGGCGGCGTCATATTCCATTATGTATATATACATACACCACATCTTCCTTATCCATTCATCTTTCAATGGACATCTGGGCTCTATCAATAGTTTGGCTATTGTGGACATTGCTGCTATAAACAATGGGGTGCTGGTGCCCCTCCAGATCACTACATTTGCATCTTTGGGGTAAATACCCAGTAGTGCAATTGCTGGGTCATAGGGTAGCTCTGTTTTCAACTTTTTGAGGAACCTCCATACTGTGTCACAGAGTGGCTGCACCAGCGTGCAGTCCCACTAACAGTGTAAGAGGGTTCCATTTTCATGTTCATCCTTTTGCATGTGCTGATGCATGTAACTTGCATGTATTGATGCATGTGCCATTTGCTGCCCATCATGACCCCCTGGAGCCATACCACAAGTCCCTGGACCAACCCCTGGATAGATTCTATCTGCCACACAGCCCGCTGCCCCATTTCAGCAGGAAGCAGCCAAAGCGGTCATCATCCCATTCCCTAACACACAGTTAGGGTTACTATTCCAGGGGGAGGAATGAGTAAGGAACAGGTGGGGCTAGGTAGGAAGAGATAGATAGGGGGGCTAAGTGATCACGCTCACAGAAATCCCAAAAATGTGGAGGTGTGGGGAAACCAAAGATAAGGGGACAAATCGGACCACACTGCCCTCAGTGGGTGGGGTGGAGGGACCACCTTGCATGTGGGGTGGGTGTCTTTATGATAATCACCCGTGACCACCAAAGAATAACCAGTCCCTAAAAAGGAAGTAAGCCATTGAAGGTGTTATCAATAGAGATGTTAAAAGGACTTAAGTTCCCTGGTTACCTTTCTACAAAAGACCAACCCTAAAGGCCCTCATTGGAAACCCTCTCAGGACCCCTCTCACTTCTGAGAGCTTTTTCTCTATCTTCACTTACTGTAACTTCTATCGCTTTACTCACAAAAACAAAAAAGAAATTCTGGTGGCAACCCTCTGGGGTCCCCTCCCTCTTTGGGAGCTTTGTACTATCGCTTTGCTATCATTCAATAAACCTTGCTTTGCTGCCCACCACTCTGTCTGGTCTACCTCTTCATTCTTCGAAGCAGCATGACCAAGAACCACAGGCACTTAGAGGGGAAGAAATCCTGTAACATCAACACAGGTTATGTCTCAGACCATCCAACCATCTTCCAGATTCATATCTGGTTACTAGGAGAATTAACTCAGGAACCAATGGTAATGTTCCCTGGTCCCTTTTACCTAGCAATTTAAAAATACTTTTTGGTGCCTTTTTCACATTGGGAAACTCTTCAGTAAGGTTGAGTTGAGAAACCGGTGCATTTTAGGTATTCCCAGGGGAGCAGGAATTACTGTCCCCTACAAGGTCCTTCTAGGTGGACTAAGAATCAAATTGACATGAGACAGATTAACAGAAGATAAAATTTAGTAGTGTACGTGCAGGGAATCCACATAGATGTGGATATTCCAAAGACAGTCAAGCAAAATGGGGCGCCTAGGTGGCTCAGTTGGTTAAGTGTCTGCCTTCGGCTCAGGTCATGATCCCAGGGTCCTAGAATCGAGTCCTGCATCAGGCTCCCTGCTCAGTGGGGAGCCAGCTTCTCCCTCTCTCCGCCCTGCACGCATGCTCTCTCTCTCTCTCTCTCAAATAAATAAATAATTTTTTTTAAAAAAGTCAAGCAAAATGAGGTATGTATGTCATCCTGAACTGAGGAGAAGGAGTAGGGATCTAGGACTTCAGAGGAAAGGAATGCAATTTACAGGAAGATGAAAAAGAGTAAATGTTTGGTAAACAAATGTTTGCTGAGCCATCCAGAGACAATAGCACCAAGAGAGGACTTGTATCCAACAGGCATTGGTAGGTTCCTCCCTGTCTACCACACCTATTTCATATCATAATGTAGTTATTTATGGTGATAACTCTCTTCCTGGAGCAAGTGCTCTATCTAAATTCTTTTTAGGCAGTTGATGGGGAGATAAAGAGCTTTAACTGAACCTGCTAGGTTTTTATTGCTTTTCAACTCAAAGTAGTCTTCATGCCAAAGCGACCCACCTTGGGGACAGCTTGCCATTGGCTTCTATAGTACAAAGTAGCCATCATTAACATTGGGAATTTTCCAGGGAAAAATAGGCAAATATTGAATAATGCTCCAGGGCATTCCTGAAAAAGGAATGGTGAAGTATTGGATTACTTTAGGTTTGCTTTAGGGGAAAGAGATGGGCAAAAGCTTTGGTGTTCCTTGGGAGAACTAAAATACACTCAGACCTTGGTCAAATCAAAGAATGCCTCAGAGACAGAGCAGGGACTGGACTGGGTCCCCTCAATCCTGACCCTAAAATCCAGCATTCTTGGGCTGCCTCCAGAAAGAAAAGGCTCAAACTCTATGCCTCTTGAGTAGCACACCTTGCAGGAACGCGGAGGGAGGGTGCTTACTGAAAGAAGATGCTTAGTACAAAGACTGGTGAAGACTGGACCAAACCAGTCTGTGCCAAGATGGATCCCAGAGCTGACCTTTCACCAACTTTCCCTCTCATTATATTACTAAAAGTTACACCCCGGAGTGGAGATTTAGCATGCTAATTAGACATGCAACACATGAGGAAGCATGAACTTTAAGTGTGCAGGTGCTAATAAATCCCTGCCTCTACATGCTTAGATGGTGCTTCCACCTAAGTGTCTTTTAAGAACTCTCCCTGACCTCTGGTCTGAGAATCAGCCTGAGAATTCTTTCCTCTGTGCTGCCTCCCTTGTGCTGAGCAAAAGCCCCAGTGAAGTCAGACTTGGACTCGAACTATACAGTACTGGTTCTCCTGGTTCTCAGGCCTTTGGACTGGGACTGGAACTATACCATTCTCTCTATACACTATGTACTGTGTACTGTATATATACCACACCAGTATACGGTATATAGTGGTATACGGTATACTACACCATCTCTGCGGGCTGCAGGTCTTGGGACTTCTCACCCTCCATAATCTCATGAGCCAACTCGTTTAATAAATCTCTTTATCTATTAAAAAAAAAGTCTTTCCTGGAACTTCCACTGGGCTTCTTGTCAATTTCTATTGCTTAGAGAGCCCAAGGGCCCAGGTGGGTAACACCTTCTGTCCTTAGATTCGGTATCCACTAGTTGGGAATTTGGGATCTTTTGACTTTTCCTTTGTGCTATGAGAATAAGTTTTATTAAACAATTGACTAAAAGGAGAAGTTTTCTGAAGGAAATAATAAAAGTATTTTAGAGAATGAACTCTTCACAGAAACAGTTGATATGCCAATCGAAATAAATGCCATTTACCTATGAATTGTTCCCCCAAGGTCCTTCCCTTGAAATGTTTTATTAGGTTTAAATGTAGTTATTCTAAGTGCTCACAATTAATTATGTTGCATCTCTATGGCTATGTTTATAATTCATACCTGTCCCCCTGTCCCCCAACAAGCAGTTCAAAAAGCAGGATTTTACCAAGAGCTAAGGAATGAGACCGTGTGCCACAGAGCCCATACTGAAGAAAACCTTGATCCTTGCTCAGGAAGAAAGGGGCTGGTGGCAGCACTAAAAAGCTTTCAGTAGGAAGGAAGCAAATGACTTGGGTAAAGTATTTAGATAGTCTGTCAAATAACAAACCAGAGGAAATTGTGGGGTGGGTCAGGAAAAAGGTTCGCTGAAAAGACCTTCAGAGTCTATGTAAACAACCTAATAGGAGTGAGTGTGCTTGGGTTTGGGTTCCCGGGAGCTGGATGCCCTTTGAATGTGAGAAAATGGACTGTTGAAAAATTTTAAAAACCAAGGAGATCCATGCTTTTGAAAGCTTCTGGCCATTTTGTAATCTTTAAACCTTGCAGAGAAGGTTGTTCACAGAAAAAGGGAATGCAGGAATCTGCAGCAGGTTTACTCTGAAACTGGCCATGAGAATGGAGACATATTCACATGAGTCTAGCTGCAGAATGGGCTGCACGGAGAGTCTACCAGTAAATACTGTTATCTTGATCTAAAAGAGTATTGTATTACAAGTTCTTTCAAAAAGCATTTGCTTCAGTTCAACTTGAAAGTGTACCTGTTGGTGCCTTTATTTATTATTTTTTTTTTAGATTTTATTTCTTTATTTGACAGAGAGAGAGATTGAGCACAAGTAGGGGGAGCATCAGGCAGAGGGAGAGGGAGAAGCAGGCTCCCCGCCCAGCAGGGAGCCCGATGCAGCTCAATGCCGAGCTCAATGCAGGGCTCTATGCGGGGCTCAACCCCAGGACCCCAGGATCATGACCTGAGCCGAAGGCAGACGCCTAACAACCGAGCCACCCAGGCACCGCTGTTGGCACCTTTAAAGAGGTTTTATTAAGAGGTGAAGTCAAGAGGCTCAGGGCCTGGGGCCAGCCTGGGGGCACTAGGAGTCTTCCTCCTCTGGACTAGCAGAAGCTGACTGAAGAATTTAAAAAATTAAAGATTACATTTGCAAAACACATATAAATTTATTTAAAATGTAGGTAGTTTAATCTAAGGAAATACAGTTTTAAAATTAAAAAAAAAAAAGTGAAGTCAAAACAAAAACCATTGTAATTGTTGTAGCTAGGTGCATGCTTTGCTCATAGTGAATGTGCACATTGGCATTCAGTACCAGGCCCTGTGCCAAGGAGGTGGGGCAGAGGACAGACTGAGGGAAACCAGGACACTTGCTTGTTAAAATGTTTACTCAAGAAATAAATGTAATAAATAAATCAGGGGAAGGAGAGACAGAAAAGGGTTCCTTCTGTTTTTCCTTACTGCCCAGGTCCAGGAGTCGCCACTCATTTCTGTTATGGAAACAACTATTGATAATACTAGAAATTAACTTAATTATGTTCATTGCATTAAAAAAATAGTTAAAATGTGTGCTTTTCCGTTTGGGATGCTTTATTTTGGCCCTGACGTGTTATTGTTACCAATCAGCTTGCTTGTTCATAAACGTCTCTTCTCCTGCTCTACTGGAATCTCCTCAGGGGATAAATTTTCATCCTCACAACCCTCAAGATGCTTTGCTTTTTTTTCCGTTCCCTGTAAATCAGCCACAGATATCTTTGGACAGTGCTCTGATGTGGCCAGTCCTGGAGGCATTGTTTTAATATTAGAAGTTGCTGGAAGGTAGCCAAAGTCCCAACTAGCAAAAATAAGCCAGTATTTGGAATGGGCACTTAGACATTATTCTTGATACTTTTGAACTCTTGAACCACTTACAAGGAATTATAATGAAAATGTGAAGGTAACCACGTTTGCAGAGGAGTATGCCGTGATGTAGATGAAAAGAAGGCCTTCTTTGTTTATTGCCCCACCACCATTGCTTATGACATCTGCTAACAGATGCCAGAAACCTGGACATCGGCAACCCCATGCTTTTGGAAAGCATTCTATTAACACCACTGTCTCTGGAACATGAAGGAAATAATTGCATTTCCAAAACAGCCCATGAATAAATACAATCATGCACTCTTTTCACTGCTTGAATCATTTTCAACTTGGAAATAGAAATAATGAATGCCAGTAGGGGAATTACACCCAGTGTTCTGAAACGGTGTAAATCACATCAGGCACAAATCTGAAGGGTATGAATGGCTTTCAGAACCTCCAGCTGATGATGGTGGAGGAAGCCAGGGCCTTATGGAAGCCCAAAGACAGTTTTATCAGGTAAATCGAATTGGTAGAAGAGTTCATTATAGCAGTAAATATTGCTCAGAACACTGACTCGTAGTAGCCATGCTGGATGGTACTTCATGGCTCTCACCCATGCCCAGCAAATAGGGCTGTTGGTTCTTTCATTAAGAATGACAGTAATTTGATTTTCGCCCTCTGTAGGTAGATTGATTATTTAAACTACAATATTTGAAGGAGAACTGATAAAGCCAGCAAGCCCTTTCAGTATTTCCTTTTTAATTTCCCTTGGCTGCAAAGCTCCTTGCGCCCCAGTACTGCCACCTGATTATTTTGGTAGGAGCTTCACGCTTGCTTCAAGTTTGATCCCTTCAGCCTTGCTGTTCCTTTAATGCATTGTGAGTCATCTGAGAGCACCATTCTCACATCACTCCCCCAACAGGAAACTGTAGAACCATTGCCTGTTGCAGGGGTTTTCAAAGTATGGTCCCTGAACGAGAGGTATCAATGTCACCTGGAACTCCTTAAAAATGCAAATTCTTTGTCTTTATCTTAGACTTACCAAACAAGAAACTATGAAGATGATGAAGATGGGCCCCAGCCTTCTGTGGTTTAACAAGCCCTTTACGTTATTCTGATTCATGCTAAGGGTTAAGAACCAGTGGCCTTTTGGATCAAGTGGAATCTCTTTTTCTATCCTTTTCTTCCGGTCATCTATTCTGGCTTACCAGTTCAGTTCTGCTGCTATTTAGTAAGCACCTATTCTGCGTTGGGGATTTACATTTGCTCTCTGGCTAACTTGAAACCTAACTTGTCAAACTTAGTAGTGCACAGTGAAGGGGATTCAGAACAGTTTTCCCCAAAATGTGCCACTTTGGCAGACGGACTGTTTCGAGCTGAAGGCAATCAAGACACTGCAGGTCAAGAGAAATTTTGCCCCTTCCTAACTACCTAAAGAATCTAAATTGGGTGTCTTTTCCAGAATCAGAGTTATTGCCAGAAATAAATTTTATCTGATTGACCCATCTCTATGGCAGGACAAACATCTAATTACCAAACATCTGCTGTTTTTATTGCCCAGTGAATAGCTCTCCTCCCCTTTGAAGCCCCAGGCCCCTATCCTATTCTTAGGTCATTATGGCATATATACCTCATTTTACCATTCTGTTTTTGAACCGCTCATGTACGTGGGGTTCCCATATGTATGAAATTAAGTTAGTTTTTCTCTGTTAACCTTTCTCATGTCAATTTAATTCTTAGAGCAGCTAGAAGAATCTTGGAAGGCTAGAGAAAAAATTCTCCTCTCCAACAACTAAGTTTTTTAATTTATTGGCAATATCAAGGAATAAGGTGTTTCATGTATATGAAAGAAAATCCCATATGACCAAGACATATTCTTTTATATGCCAAAATGTTAAAAAACTGGTAAAGATTTTTGCATGAAGTATTCCTATATTAATTATCTTTTGCTGGGTAACAAATTATTCTACACATTAGAGGCTTAAAACAACAAACATTTATTATCTTATAGTTTCTGTAAATCAGGAATCTGGGTACAGCTTAGCTGAGTGCCTTGGTCCTCAGGCTCTTACAAGGTCCCATTCAAGGTGTCAGCAGGGCTGTTGACTTCCATGTTCACTCACAGGTTATTGGCAGGATTCAGTTCCTTGTGGTTTGGCCTGAGGGCCTCAGTTCCTCACTGGATGTTGGCCAGAGGCCTCCCTCAGTTCCTTGCTTCTTGCCACAAGCAGCTCACAACATGGCAACAGGCTTCCCTGAGAACAAGCAACAAGGGAGAACAAGAGTGGGCAAGCAAGACAGAAGCCACAGTCTTTCTGTAATCTGATCATGGATGTGACATCCCATCATCTTTGCTGTATTCCATTAGTTAGAAGCAAGTCACTAGGTCCACTTGGCTCATTCTTAAAGTACTTGGACTCTTCCCTATGTGTCTATACCAAATCCTATACTCTAAGTTTGTTGTTGTTGTTTACTAGAAAACATGATTTTGAATTCTCTGCCATTCATTCCTTATTTTTTAAAACTCCCATAGGGACTGTATTATCACAGGTCTGTGGATTAGCATTTGAAAAACACCAATCCAGAGCTATGGTTCTTGAAACTTCAGTGTCTATAAGAATTACCTGGGAAACTGTTAACAATGTATATTCCCAGCCTTCCACCCAAGAAATTCTGGTTTAGAAGGACTGGGTGGCGAACTGATGGCTTCTTGAGCACCACTTTACATCTTCACATCTTTCTCCAGCCACTACCATGAGACCAGTTCAGTGGTTTCCACAGTTTCATGCAGGTGTGACCTTATGGCACCGTGCACTGGGCCTTTGTATCTGTACCTCTCACTTGTTCCAGAGCTCCTCTGAACATCAGGGTGAGGGATGCCCAAAGGAAACACTCATCATTTACCCACAGCATTTTACTTGATGTACTCTCATGTATTCAACATAGCTGACTTTTTATTTGGATAGTGAATTTTTATAAACATTTCTCACAGATTTTATACACATATTTGAATTGTTAGAATTCAGATGGTAAAGGACACCCACAATTGTGGAACCGTCCAATAATCCCAGGGACTTCTGCATCCTTGCATCCCCTTAGATTTTGTTTTCTTCCTCTTTTCTTCAAACATGACCTCTTAGCTATGAATTTCATCATTGGTTTTGTTTGTTTATAAGTCTTCTTAAATCTTGTGTGGAAGGAAGAAAATAGAAAATCACTTCAGATACATGGAGTGCTTGCATATTTGCTTAAACCAAGCTCTGGAGTTGATATTACAGGTGGACTTAACTTCAGTAAATAATAAAAGTAGGACTTAACCAAACAGATTCCTGAGAGGAAGGGTTTGAAGAAGGGACTTAGAGATCATTTGTACGCCACATAGTATTTGCTATATAAGAAGATTCGTGTCAAAATTTTCTTTTAGTAATGATTTTCCTGGTAAATGTTTGTTTCACAGATGTTCAGAATCATATTTCTTAGTAAAGCTTGGTATATCCCTCTGATAGAGACACCTAGTTCTCTAGCCAATATTCCTCTGAACTCTGCTCTTTATTAACATAATCCTGATTTTGTCTAGTGTAGCCATGTGCCCAGCTGAAAAAAATTTAGGGGTGGTCCAGTTCCTGCTAATGAGTTGTAAGTGAGAATTGGTAGGCAAAGCTTCTGGGAAGCTTTGAAAGGAGGCAAAGTAAGCTGGCAGTTACATTTTACCCTTTGACCTTCATCTTCTTTCTGCATGCAACACCGTACAGTATTACAGGAGGAGTTTCCATCTGCCATCTTGTAACCATGAAACAACCAGCATGAGAAAGAAAGCCTATGGTGAAAATGACTAAGACCAGCCTGACCTGAAAGCACTGTGATGCCACACTAGCTTTAGAGCAACTGGATTTGGACTTCCTGATTCAGGAGAAAAATAAACCCCGTATTTTTAAGCCACTACTCTTTGATAGTTCTGACTGTTACGTGTGGCCAAACCTATTTCCTAAGATAATCCCCTAAATCCTTTTATTTGAGATTTCCTAAAGATTCTCTTTCAGATTTTCTATGGTGAAAGTACTTCTATTTTTAAGAAGTACGAATTTATCTTCAGATATATCTTATATTAAATTAATTCAGTAAGAAAAGAAAATAATTTACTACAAAAATGACCTCGTATTTTATAATTTTCAAGTGGAAGCAAACCTTAGGGATCACCTAGTTACTGAATATTTTATCACTACCTGAAAAAATTGCCTTGTTTATAAGCTTACTTCCCTGTTTATTACATGTCTCCCTTATTGAATAGAGCACCACAAAGAAAGGGGCATTGTCATGTTCTTCACTGTATCATCATAAAACATAAAACAATGCCTGACACACAATATGTATGTGAGAAATGTTTAGTCAGTGAATAAATGTAGTTATCTAACTTCATCTAATGAGGAAGTGGAATCTCAGAGAGACCATTGTTTGTCCAGCACCACAAATCTATTCAACCATTTGTGACCTATAGAAATAGTTATTTCAGGTGGTTCAATCTAAAAGGGGGCAGAATCGAGATAAGAATTGAAGTCTTCTTTTCTTTGCAATGTACTGACCACTGGTTGTGATGCAAATTGCAAAATTATTCTTTATTAAAAAAATAGTTTGCCATACATTATAGCTTGTACTCCTGTATATTTAAAATATGACCCAGTTAATAAAAATATCATTATACTCAACTTGCCAGGAAAACAGAGGAAAGGAAATTAAAATTACTTGAAGAGTTAAGTATTTAATATGTGTCATTACACTTAATTCTCACAGAAGTCCCATTTCACAGATGATAAAACTGAGCATCAGTGAAGCTAAGTAGGCTTGCCTGGAGTTTCTCAGCTATGAAGTGATGAAATGGATCTGAGGCTGGGCCTGTGCCCTTCCTAGTGGACCAAATGCTATTTTACTGACTATACTCTATAAAGCACTTGCTAAATGTAAAGTATTAAATTCCCTCCATCTTCCATTTAATTGACCTCATCAACCTCAGAAGCATAGTGATATTCATATCTAATAAAGAATATTTCTATTACCTTAAAATGGATCCACATTTTTAACTGCAGACAGCTGCTTTTGGTTAGACAATTTTCAGTTAGAATGCAAAACACTATAAGGCAGGACATTTGACATTTTTTCCCTANAATTCTTGTTCATGCATCTAATCTACAGTTTCTTGACCACATGAAATTTGTACAGTCTGTACACTTGGGTTAGCTATCTAGTGGTTTAGGGGGAAAAAAAGAGAAGTGTGAATTCAGAAAAACAGCTGCTCCTAAATGGAATGATATCAGACAGTCTCAAAATAAGCTTGGTCCAAGATTGCTTATTCTCCTATGAATTGGTTGGTACTTCTTGAAACTTCCTCACTTTGCAGTGATTATATTAAATCACCTCTCTATTTCTGTAAGATTAGGCTATCAGTGGTTTTAAACCTATTTGTAGAAATCACGCCTCTTCTTCAAATGGAATCTTATGTGGAACATTAATATGTAAATCAGGTAAGGGGAAAAAAACCGGGCAGGGCTGAAATGGGAGCCCAGAGGCACATCAGCTGGGCTCCAGTTTGGGCCTAGAGAGGAGGCTGTGGATGCCCTCGGCAGATTCCTCATGTCAGACCATCTTTAAGGTCCCTTGCAAGTCGAATATTCTATGAACCAATGGCTCTGTTGGGTATGTGTTGGTTATCTTATTGCCATGAAAACCAGTTGTATTCAACAGGGGGAAAATAACAGTAACTGTCTTTCTCTGGGAACATCTGGTCTGGAAATTAGAACATTTTAGTTCTAATCCCAGCTCTGCCACTATTTAGGTCTGTTACCTTGGATGCTGTTTGCCCATCTATGAAAGGAGGATGAAACATTCCCTACCTACTTTATTTTTAAATACATTTTCTTGCAAGGTTGAAAATTCCCTTTGACAAAAATAAAATTAGAACAATTGTAAAGTTTCACCTTCAGGAAGATGTATGATAAAAGGCGTGGATGTTGACTTTTCATTTCAAAGTCACAAACAGTAACTACCTCTGTTAATAATTATAATAAAATTAAAAGCTTGAAATAGAAGTCCTGTTAGTGCCTTGATATAGGGGCAGGTATTCATTTTCATTTTTGCATAGTTATAAAATCTTTTCCAGGAGAAAGTGGAACAATTCCTTTGTTTAAAAAAAAAGACAACAAATCTTGTTTTTACAGGGTTGATATGTTTTATCAAATTAATACATGATGCTTATTAAAATACATAAACAAAAAATAAAGTCCACCATTTGAACCTATGACAAATGACATTTGTTGAAGATCTTTCAAGGCATTCAATATGCAACTAAGATGTAGACAAAAAAATTGTAGGTAGGTAGATAAATAAATATAAGTTGAGTGACAAAGAGTTCAGTAGACAAAAATGGAAATCATATTCTACATGCTATTTTAACACAGAAAATAACTTTATACTTTCATTTAGTGAAGGTAAAGGAAATTGAAGTGGAACTGTACAAATAGCTGAACTTTAGATAAATGTTTCTTCACTATGAAAGTTATTAGTTCCTAATTTTGTTTAAGATTTATTTATTTATTTGAGAGAGAGACAGAATAAGATCATGGGGGCAGGGAGGCAGTCATGGGGAGAGGCAGAGGGACAGAGAGAAACCCAAGCAGACTCCCCACTGAGCATGGAGCTTAATGCAGGGCTTGATCTCATGACCCTGAGATCATGACCTGAACCAAAATCAGGAGTCAGACACTTAACCAACTGAGCCACCTAGGTGTCCCCCTAATTCTTTTTAAAAACTTGTGAAAAACACTAAGAGGTCAGAATCATTATATAAGGTTTTTTTAAAAATTCCATTTTAGACAGTATCTATGCATCCCATGTAACGCAAGAGGAGAAAATCAGCACGTTCACTCTTCTACCATACTTTTGATTTTGTATTATCATTTACTTTCTGTCTGGTAGTCACAGTTTCCACAGTTATTTAATTTCCACAGTTATTTATATTTAAGTGAATTAAAATTTCATCATTAATTCTTTTACAATGCCTTCCATATTCCCTATTCATATATTATTTTGATTTAATTTTTGTTGGCTGAGTTTCATCATCTAATTTTCTTCCCAAAGTTGAGAAGTCCTGTCCCTTTTCTTTATATCTGAAGGACAGTTGCCTGCCATAATCATTTAGCATTAGATTTTGCTAAATATAAAGAATGTTTCTCCCCCAACACACATACACATGAAGTATTTTAACACATAAGTTTATTGCTTTTTCACATAATAGAAGTCCAGACCAGGCATGATGTCTACATGAATTCATCAGGGACCTGCTCACTGTTCTACCATTTCTTAAAGAATGGTCCTTGTCCTCATGGTCCAAAAAGGCTGCCTGAGTGTCAGCCATCATATCCATATTTCAGGCAGCAAAATGAAGGAATGAATCAAGAAGGATAGAGCCCTACCCTTAAGGAGACTTCTTTGAAGTGGCATACAACATTTCTACTTATATTTCATTAGAAAAACATCAACTACATGGATGTGGGATATATAGTCTTTTAGCTGATTGTAATTGCCTCAGAATCTGGGTTCTTTGTGTTAAGAAGGAAGACAATGGGGGCTCCTGGGTGGCTCAGTCATTAAGCGTCTGCCTTCAGCTCAGGGTGTGATCCCAGAGTCCTGGGATCCAGCCCCACATCGGGCTCCCTGCTCTGCTGGGAGCCTGCTTCTTCCTCTCCCACTCTCCCTGCTTGTGTTCCCTCTCTTGCTGGCTGTCTCTCTCTCTCTGTCAAATAAACAAATAAAATCTTAAAAAAAAAAAAAAAAAAAAAGAAGGAAGACAATGAATGTGGAGAAATAACCAGCAGCCTTTGCCTGCCACACCTGGATATGGAGTTTGGAGTCACACTTTCGTGTTCTCATAACTGTGTAGTCATACACCACTATCTTCAAGCATTTGAGTATCACTGCAGAGATTTCGGAAGTCAACCTAATTCTTTCTTCCTTTTTAGTAACCTGCCTTTTCTATTTGGATTCTCATATAATTAGTTCTTTATACTTGAACTTTTGTCTCTGCAGGTATATCTTGGGTTCATCTTTCTATAACATTTTCCCCCAAATATTGATGTATCTTTTTGATCTGCAGATTAAGTCTTTATTTAGGAAACATGTCTTCCATTATATCTTTAAATATCATTTTTATCACATCTCTATTTTCCAAGAGTTGAATCTCCCTTTTATACTTCTCTATATCATTTTTATATTTTTGTTCTTTTATTCTGTCTTTCTCTCTAGCCTATTCCTAATGTCTTGAGATGCTTTAATCATACTTTATCCCTATTTTTCATTGTTTCTAATGTAGCATTCACTTCAGAGATGTTTTTATTTTCTCTTCTTTTACTCTACCAATCTGCTTTTATACTCTATTTTTTTTAACTCAAGTAATATTCTTTGAGATATATTTTTAGAGCAATCAGTTATGTTTAATACATTTTATTCTTATGATAATTTATGCATTTGTTTATTTGATTAGTTGTTTTTATGGGTTTATTTTTTTTAAAGATTTATTTATTTATTTATTTATTTATTTATTTATTTGAGAGAGAGAGCGTGAATGGGGGAGGGAGAGGGAGAGAAGCCTGATGTGGAGTTCTATCTCACAAACCTGAGATCATAACCTGAGCTGAAATCAAGAGTCAGATGCTTAAACAACTGAGCCACCCAGGTGCCCCCGGCTAGCTATTTTTAAACATAATAAACACCTGAAAATCCAACATGAAAACTAGCTCCTTGACAATAATCTTTCTCTAATACATGTTTTCCTCGTTGCATCCCAATGGCTTCTGCCTCCAAGGTAAGCATCATCTTGAATCCTGTGTTTATCATTCCTTTGATTTCTTTTTATACTATGTTACTATATCAATATATATTACTTAAAACCATCAACAAAACAAAAGGCAACCTACTGAATGGGAGGAAATGTTTGCAAATGATATCACTGATAAAAGGTTAATATACAAAATCTATAAAGAATTCACACAGCTCAATATTAAAAAACCACAAATAATCCTATTAAAAAATGGGCAGTGGAACTGAATAGACGTTTCACCAAAACGACATACAGACGGCCAACAGACACAAGAAAAGATGCTCAGCATCACTAATCATCAGGGAAATGCAAATCCAAACCACAGTGAGATAGCATCTCACACTTGTCAGGATGACTAGTATCAAAAAGGCAGGAAATAACAAGTGTTGGCAAGGATGTGGAGAAAAGGGAACCCTTGTGCACTGTTGGTGGGAATGCAAACAGGTGCAGCCACTGCAAAAATAGTATGGAGTTTCCTAGAAAAATTAAAAATAAAACTACCATACAATCCAGCAATTCCACTTCTGGGTGATTCAATTTCTGAGTATTTATATAGAAAACAAAAACACTAACTTGAAAAGACATATGATCCTGCATGTTCAATGTAGCATTATTTACAATAGTCAACATATAGAAGCAACCTAAATGTTTATCCATGGATGAATGGATAAAGAAGACGCGGTATACACACACACACACACACACACACACACACACACACACGATGGAATATTACTCAGCCATAAGTAAAAACGAAATCTTGCCATTTGCAACAAAATGGATGGGCCTAGAGGGTATTAGGCTAAGTGAAATAAGGTGGGCAGAGAAAGACAAATATTGTATGATTTCATTTACATGTGAGATCTAAAAAACAAAACAAATGCGCAAACAGAACAAAACAGACCCAGACTCTTAGATATAGAGAACAATCTGGTAGTTGCGAGGGGAGGAGGATGGAACAGGGAAAGGGGATTAAAAGGTGCAAACTCCAGTCATAAAGTAAGTAAGACATGTAGATGCAATGTACAGCAAGGGAATATAGTTAATAATATTGTAACAACTTTGTATGGTGACAGATGGTAGCTAGATTTAGTGTGGTGATCACTTTGTAAATGCTGAATCACTATGTTGTACACCTGAAACAATAATATTGTCTGTCAACTAGACTTCAGTTAAAAAACAAAAACAAAGGGACACCTGGGTGGCTCAGTGGGTTAAGTGTTTGCCTTCAGCTCAGGTCATGATCCTGGGGTCCTTTGGATCAAGTACCACATTGGGCTCCTTGCTCGGTGGGGAGCCTGTTTCTCCCTCTGCCTGCCTCTCCCCCTGCTTGTGTGCTCTTTCTCTCTCTCTGACAAATAAATAAAATCTTAAAAAAAAAAAAAAAACCAAAACAGGGGCGCCTGAGTGGCACAGCGGTTAAGCGTCTGCCTTCGGCTCAAGGCGTGATCCTGGCGTTATGGGATCGAGTCCCACATCAGGCTCCTCCACTATGAGCCTGCTTCTTCCTCTCCCACTCCCCCTGCTTGTGTTCCCTCTCTCACTGGCTGTCTCTATCTCTGTCGAATAAATAAATAAAATCTTTAAAAAAAAAAACAAAAACCCAAAACAAAAACAACACACGCACCAAACATGTGTTCCTTAAAAGGATTATATATGTGATTATATATATATATATACACACACACACATATAATTACATTTATTCTTTATGTTGATTGTTTTTTACTTTATTAATACAATACCATGCTGAATATAAGAGACTTACTTTTTAATTTATATTATATTGCTATTTTTTATCTACATCATGGTGTGTTCATCTGTTTTGGCTACCATATAATATTCCATGGCATGAATATATCACAATTTATTTATCTAATTTCCTATTTATGGGCATTTTAATTATTTCTAGGTTATTGTTTTGTGAACAATATTTCAATAAACATTCTTCCACATGTATTTTGTCATTAGGTCCAAGAGTTTCTTGGTGTTAATGCCTAGGAGTGAAATTGTTGAGTTGTCCAAAATAGAATTCATTACGTCATCCTCTAAATCAGCCTCCTCTCTACCTCCTTATTTCTGTTTAGTAACATCCCAATCACCAGAAACTTTGACTCCCCAGTCCTCCTTTGTTCCCTGTATCCAACTGATTGCCAAGCCTAGAAAGCTCTTGCCTTCCCATGATATTTCTCATCTCTCCTGTTCAAGCCTCATTAATTCTCCCTTTTACCCCCTATTCCTAAACATCATGGTCAATCAATTCCAATCACATCCTTTCCCTGTTCCCATCCTTCAGTGGCTTCCTGTTGTCTGTGAGATTAAGTGGACCCATAATCCAGCAAAGTCCTCCATAATAAGACTCCAGTCTACCTCTTCAGCCTTAATGTTTCTCTCTTTTGGTAGCAGAGAATGTTTGAGTTGCAAGGGACCTTAGGGATGATCTGGTCCGATCTGCTTGCCTACAGATGAGGAAACCGAGGCCCAGAGAGGAAAAAGGCTTTTATCAAGGTCACATATGTGATCCATTTAAACAATCTTATGGCTATTGCAGGCACTTCAGGAAGAAGGCAGAGAGAGGCTTGTGATCTACCAGCTTGAGTTAAGGACAGTGGAGTGGAATAGTTATAGACAGCGAGAAAGCATGAATCTACCATGTCAAAAAAATATTGAGGCTCTTGGACTGGTAGAAAAGAACCATAAAGAATGGACCCTTGTGTTAAACTATTTGAGCACAGCAATTGCTGCACTATATTAAGATACAATTATTGTTTGAGACTGAAAGGGTGAAGCTGTGCTCTTGAAGATAGTCCATCAATAGTGTCTAGACTCTATCCCCAGATAAAGACAGCAAAAATTTTTAGGCATAAGTACTTGGATTCTTGTTTCCTATTCCTCAAATATCTAAAACTGAAGAGTGACATTATACAGCCCACTACTCACTCATTGATTATATGTCCTATATCCTCTCTTTGCCTGGGATAATAATAATACCTACCTCATAAAGTTAATGTGAGGACTGAATGAGATAATCTAGGTAAAGCAGTAGCAAATGGAAAGCACTCAGCAAATACTATTGATTATTATTTCACAAGCGAGACTGACAGATGCGGAGGGGGTTTTGGGGGAGGGGGAAAAAGAGAGAGATTTCAAGTTCATCCCTACCACTCAAACCTCTTATCTAGGGCCCCTCCATCTGCTCTTTGAAAGACCTGCTTGTCAGGCACAATTACTATTGATGCTTTGTGGAATAGGACAGGTCTTGAGCACCTTGGGATTGAGCTAATGTTAGAATGATTCAAAATTTAGAACGTATGTAAATATATAACATAATATACTATATAAGTCTTTTAAATAAGTATCTCTATATATGTATGTCTTTTAAATTTTTTTGTTTCTGTTTTCCTTTTGGCCTCCTTTAGTAATTAATAAAGCCTGTCCATTTCATGCTAAGGTGATCTTTTTTGTTTATTCACCTTGAGTCAGAGTGCTAAGAGGCAGCTGCAGGCTAATGGAAGAGAACTCCTTTCACCTTGAAAATAAAGGTGAAAGTCATGGAGAGAGCCATCCTACTACTCTTGGGAGCTTTGCTGTCTTTCCTGGAGAGTATCCTTCCAGTACTAAAACCTGGAATTCCAGACAAGTTCTAACCAGAAAAAAAAGGTTGGCCTTTTGGAACTGGAATGATTCATGATAAAAATTTTTTAAAAAGCAAGTTAGGGAAGATTACGGAGAAAGATAAAAGCAAGGGTTGTCATCTTTTAACTGTCAATCAGTTAAAATTAGTAAATATTTATTGTGAGTCCACTGTGTGCTAATCTAATGGTAGATATGATCCTTGCCCTCAAAGTCAAACATCCAAGTGAAAAGGTCAATATGTACATGAGTGGAATGGAAAAACAAGTTAAAAAAACAAGACGTGTCATAAAACAACATGCCAAATGAAGGGAACGGAGAATAAGTGGTTCTGTAGATGCAATACGGACAGAGAGCTCACTGAGCTAAGTGCACTTGCATTATGAAGAAGGAAGGACTGGCGCAAGATATTTTTAAAAATGTAAACATTAGGTAGTAGAAAGGAAGAAGAAATGGCCAGAGTGGTCGTGAAGTATAGGAGTATGTAAGGTATTTAACAGGGTCAGTGAGAAGATCTTTCTGCCTTGGATCACGAGTTCCTTCAGGTGACTGGCCCGGATGGAGGACTTTGAATGCCAGGGTGAGGAGCTCGACTTCACCCTGTGGAACATGAGATACTCTTTAAAATGTTTGAGGCAGGCAGTGAAATAGTGAGACTTTTGAGGATGGCTGGACACTAGGGAGACAGGTTAAGACACTTTGGTAGAAAAACCTCAACAATTCAACAGTACATGAGTCTTGGGGAGATTTCTAAATGTGTCAGATGTTCAGGAAATTCAGATTTTTTTTTTAATGCTAACTGCTGACTTGCATCAGGGAGAAAGGAGAGAAAAGAGCAGGTAGAATTTTATCTAATTCAGAAGACAGTTATTTTGCTAGCATTTACTTGCACTGCTGACATAATGGGGCCAACTGTGGCAGAGGCCACTTCCCTGGAAAAAGTGGTACGTAGTTCTCAGTCCACAGATTGAATGTGGGAAGATAGACAACCTTCAAGATTGGAGACAACTAAAGCCCTCAAAGGGCTTCATGATGTTTCTTCCTCTTTTAAAATAAGTTTCTATTTCATTAAAAACAAAATCCCACTTGGCTAAAAATCTCTCTTTATACTAATATGACCAGGAAATTTCATATATAAAGAACTGGTTCCCTCCTTTTAGCTAGAAGTTTCTGTAGGCGCAACTTGTGTCAAGATTTTTTTTTTAATTGAACACTTCATAGACAGTGGCCTCAGCTGATAAGGACACAGGCTATTCACTCTCAGAGATCAAAGTATTTCCAAGATTGCTAATGGTGATGGCATATGCTGGGAATGTTCTGTTACACTAAACAGGTCTAAAGGGGCCAAGTGTCTACTCTTGGTCATCAGAGTCAGATGGCAGATGGACATAGTCCAGGTTCCTGGAACTAGGGATGCTGAATTGAAAGCAAGGTGGCTCCATTGGGCAAGATTTGAGATCGAGGTAGAGGTCACTAAAATGAGGGGCACGGAGAGGACTTAGGAGCAGTATTCAGGTCTACTGGGACCTTAGTTCAGTGGTCTGTCCAGCAAGCTGCATATACACCCATTATGAGATTTAGAGCCTTCTGCCACTCTCTTGCCCTCTGCATGGCCACCTGTGATTGCTTACCTGAGTGAGCAGCTTTGAGCTCACTCCCATACCACACCTGCCCTTGGCAAAGAGTGGTATGGATGGGGCAGATGTTGCTTCAGAATCAGACTTATATCACAGGACTCTGATTGTTTGACCTGGCATATCCTTGATCAGTTCTAACCTCTGCCAGCTGTTATCCATTAACCTACTTGTTCTCCTATTTTTCTGACATCTGATAACTAAGGTCATATACTTGTACCAGCTTAAGACCAGCCAAACCTTTGCTCCATCGGTGTCCATCACCTGAATTAAACCTGCATCAATCTGATTACTTACTTTTCATGTGGTTGCAGGTAGTTGTGTTAACAGACCAAGTCCTTCCAGGCAGCGCTCCCATCTAACTTGTGATATGACTTTCAACCAGCAACCAGGTTATGAGGCCCCATGGGGCTTGATTTCCTTTGAGATAATAGTGCAGGCCTGGAGAGCTAGGCTGTGGGAATCAGATCTGACCAGTGGAGGGGAAGTGTCAGTGGAGAACAGATGCAGCTGCAGATGCTAGGAGCAAGTTCAGTCTAGAAAGTGTGTCCTGAGAGAACGGAGGTACTTCATGATTGGTGGGTACAGGAGGCATTCAGAAATTTAGACAGGTGGGCAGGCAGCTCAGGGGAGTGTGGAGTTGGTTAGCAGAGGCCCAGCGCATGACTCAGCTCAGGGGTGTGTATTGCTGATGGCAGCGGTTGCTTTGAAAGAGAAAGCAGAGCTTTAGTTCTGGAAGAACACATGGTCTGAACTTGTTCCTGACTGTTGCCCAACCAGAGGCTCAGTTACTGGCTCCCTTTCAAAATCTTCTTCAGTTCGCTCACCTTAGGGGACATCTTCCTTCTCTCAGCAGCTTCCTCCATCATCTCTGTCCTCTGCTGTCCACCCAAACCTAGGGCTCTGGTTTTGCTCCCTGCTCATTCCTTCAACTGACTGTTGCGTTTTTCTCTTGTCTCTGATGTCCAAGTCAAGAGTAAGGAAGGAGTTGTTGCCAGAATTGTGCATGTTTAGGTCAATCCTGGTTCCAGATACCCTGACCCAGTTCAGTAGCTGAGGCCCCTTGCACATCAGAAAGAAGAGGTTGGACACAATGGAACTACGTAGTTTACTGAGTCAGATGTGAGGTCATAGGGGTAGGGAGCTAGTTATTAGAGCTGAGGTACTGGGACAGGGTAGGCTAGATTTGAGAAACAGGGCAAAATTCTACTGTTGGAACTGGGGCAACAAATCTCAAAGTACTTCTCAAATTTTTTCCTCCATACAGTTAGTGCTTATCAAATGTCCGTAAGCTTCAGAACCAGTGCGTGCACGCATTCTGCCTCAGTAGGTCTGGGGAAGGGATTACAGTCCAGGACTCTGCAATTTTTCTTATATATCTTTCAAAGAAATATTTGCTTTATGCATATTAAGCAAAAACGACATATGTATTTTCCCCTTTTCATTCACATGGTAGCATACCATACACACTGTTTTGAACCTTGGATTTTTTTTTTTCACTTAACAATGTTTCTTTGGGAGTGTACCATACCAGTATATAAAGTTTTCTCATTCTTTTTAATGACTACATAGTATTCCGTTGTGAGGGCATATCGTAATTCATTTAACAATACGCTGCTAATGAACACGCTGGTTGTTTCTGATCCCTCTCAACTGTGAACGGTGTAGCAACAAGTACCATGTGCACATGTCATTTCCCACATAAGTGATTATATCTGGACACATTCTTAAAAGTGGAATTATTGGGCCAAATGGTAAGAGATTTTGTGATTTGGGTAGATATTGCCAAATTGCCCTTCACAGAAGTTCTATTGATTTATACTCCTACAAGCATGAGTACCATTTGTTCAGAAACTCTAGCCAACAAACTGTACTATCAAACTTTTTAACTTTGCCAATAGGATAGGTCAAAAAAGTATCTCGTTGCTGTTTAAATTTATAATTCTTTTACCGTGAGAGGAGGGTGAGCATACTTGAGTATGTTTGAGAGTCATTTGTATTTGTGTGTGTGTGAAGCTTGTTTCCTTTGACTCTTTTTCTACTGGATCTTTTGATCTTTATTTTACTCATTTGCAGGAACTCTTTATCTATGAGAGAAATCAAGCCTCTGGTTGGGATGTGAGCTGCAAATATTTTCCCCAGTTTGTCTTTTATCGTTTGGCTTCCCTTTTGCTGGCTTCTGCAGCATAGCTTTTAATAAAAATGTAACTGTTATTGAATTCATTAATGTTTTATGCAAGGGGCCCATAGTGACTTCTGGATTTTATGTTATACTTAGGCCTTCCCCATTCTGACATTATGAAAAATTATCCCATACATTCTTATAGTATCTTTATATTTTAAAAATATATATTTAAATCGTTAATCCAGATAGGATTTATTCTAGAAAAGAGATGTAGAATTTGGCTGCAACTTATTTTTTTTTCAGATGGCTATGAAGTTTCCCCAGTACCTTTTATTGAATAATCTATTCCTTACTTTTACCATTGCCCAGATTTGAATTGCTCCTTTTATCATAGTCTAGATTTCATATGGATTTGGGTTCAACTCCAGACCTTCTCTTCTGTGACATGACTGTATCTGTCTCTTCATGCACCAATACCACACTGTTTTAATTATACTAGCTTTTTTATTTTTAAATATTTTATTTATGTGTCAGAGAGAGAGAGAGAGAGAGAGAGAGAGGAAGGCAGAGGGGGAAGCAGGCTCCCTGCTGAGCAAGGAGGCTGATGTGGGGCTCAATCCCAGGACACTGGGATCATGACCTGAGCCGAAGGCAGATGCTTAACCGATTGAGCCACCCAGGCGCCCTATACTAGCTTTATAAGGTAGTTCTAATACAGGTGATCCCTGGAGAGCACTTTGAGAAACACTGTCCTAGGGGTCAATACAGAACTAGCCCTGTGTAGAATAGGATTATAAATTGATTTCAACAATGAGGAGAGGAAGGCTACTAAAGAAGAGCATTTGGAAAAGATGAAGATTTCATAATTCAAGCTGTATTAATCTGTATCACAAATTTGAATGACTCTTATACCTTGACAGCAGCAAGAGATACATACAGATAATGGGTCATAACTTTCTTTGTGGATAATCTTGACTCTTACACAGACCAGAATCTATAGTTGAGGATTTGACTGTGGCAGTGGCTATGATATGTTACTGGCATGACTGATCAATTTTGACAATTTCAGAGAGAATATGGAGACGAGAAGACAGACTGCTCCTTTTGAAAATCTTCCTATTTTCCTATTAACAAATGTAACCTCACTTTGACTTTTTTAATAGGAATTTTTGTCAGTTGTTAGTTTTATTTGTATGACTCTTGAGTTAATTTAAGAGTACCTTTATGTGATACATATTATTTATTCAGTCCACATGCATCGATTTATAGAATCATGGGCTACTATTGCAAGGGGCCCATAGATCAGAAAGTAGCCTTTTATATAAGGATTGTGCACATACATAATTAGTTCACTCGTTCGTTCAACGTATATGAATTGAGTTCTGATTATGTTGCCAAGACCTTTGATAAGTGCTGGGGATGCAGTAGGTAGCAAAGCCAGAAAAGAAAAAAAGAAAAAAAAAAGATGAATGCATATGAAAGAACTTGTATAAGTTTCCTAAGACTGCTGTCACAAAGTATCACAAACTGGGTGGCTTCAAAAAAACCACATTTATTCTCTCATCGTTCTGAAGGCTAGAAATCCAAAACCAACCTGCCAGCAGAGACATGCTCTCTCGGAAGACTCCAGGAAAATCCTTCCTTGCCTCTTTCTAGCTTCTAGTGGTTGTCTGCCATCCTTGGGGCTCCTTGGTTTATAGTTGCATCAGTCCAGTCTCTGCCTTCATCTCCAAATGACTGCCTTCTCTCTGTACGCGTCTGTGTCTGCTCACAGCCTTCTTTTAAGAACACCAGTGCCAAAAAAAAAAAAAAAAAAAAAAAGGACACCAGTGCCGCTCTAATCCAGTATGATCTCATCTTTACTTGGTTCTATCTACAAAGACTCTATTTCCAAATAAGGTCACATTCAGAGTTATCAAGAGTTAGGACTTCAACATATCTTTTTGGGGGCACAGTAACACTTATCAAAATGTAAGGCAGAAATAATATCTCTCTTGGGGCGCCTGGGTGGCTCAGTTGTTGAGCGTCTGCCTTCGGCTTAGGGCGTGATCCCGGCGTTATGGGATCGAGCCCCACGTCAGGCTCTTCCCCTGGGAGCCTGCTTCTTCCTCTCCCACTCCCCCTGCTTGTGTTCCCTCTCTCTCTGGCTCTCTCTCTCTCTGTGTCAAATAAATAAATAAAATCTTTAAAAAAAAAAAAAAAAGAAATAATATCTCTCTTAATCATCAAGTTAACCATCAAGTTACCTTAACCATCAAGTCAACTTTCTTTTTTTGAAGACTTTATTTATTTTGAGAGAGAGAGAACATGAGGAGGGGCGAGGGGCAGAGGAAGACAGAGAAGCAGACTCCTAGCTGAGCAGGGAGCCCAATGCAGGGCTCGATCCCAGGACCCCAGGATCATGACCTGAGCCAAAGGCAAATGCTTAACCGACTGAGCCACCCAGGTGCCCCTCAAGTTAGCTTTAAAACATAATTTAAAAGCAGTTGCCTATTTAACTATTTAATTCAATCAAATGGGAATGGAGACAATGGGAATAAGAGATGGTGCAGGGCAGGAGTTGTAGGTTTGGGACACCCACAGGAGGGAGAAGCCCTCTGGAAGGGGAACAGGAATGGGCCAACAAGACATCTCTGCAGTTCCATGGAGGGTCTGTAGTCTGTCCTGGTTAAGGCAAACTACCCCTACTTTTGTGGAGGAGACATTAACCTGTACTGCTTTTTCCCTTGGAAGAGGTAGTAGAAACCAAAATACACCCTCCCTGACTGCCCTATTCCACTGAGACTGCAGAAAAATAAGGTACTCGGCTTCTCCCCCTTCCTGCCCTTGGGAACCCTGGCCTCGGTCAACCTTCCTTAATGTGAGATCTGTTTCAGGCCAGGAACATGATTCTCAAAACATATTTCTATGTCTTTGGTTTCCTACCAGGCTGTCCCTTTTCCAGAGCCAATATTTTCATAAAGATGGCAAAGTGACTGTGGTTAGGATTCCATTTTATTGTATCTATTAGCATTATTTTTAAAAAGTGTAGTAACAGATTCAGAATCAAGAGCTCTAAGAGGAACCCATATTTTCCTACTGGTGACATGAATAACAGAAGTTCTGTCTGGCAGTACATGTAAAAACAATTTTAGTTGCTACATGGAGAGCTAGGCCTCAGTTAACAAGTAAATTTGTTTTCATTTGCCTTCAGCTGCACACAGCTGGTTTCTTCCCTCACCCCTACTGAGGGGCTCAATGTCCCCCTCCTGTCTTCCCCCCTCAGGCGGTAAAAACACACTCTCAAAAAGCATTTGATAATCTCACTCACACAGTTGTGTTAATGGCTGATAAATGGCAAAAGGAAGTTGGAGAATGTCGATGAAAGCACACTTGAGTAGGAATCCAAGGCCTGGCTTGGTTAGATTCTGTTGTACCCTAGTGTTGAGGGGAAATGCTCCCACGCTTGGAGGCAGGAATGCCTAGGTTTTGCATCCCAGCTCCATCACTTATTGACTGTATGATCAAAGACACTTAGTTAACGTAGGTGCTCCTAAATGTCCTTTTCTTGAAAGTGGATATTGTAGTACTTACTTTACCAGGTTATTTGTCAGGTAACACAGTACTAGACATACAGAAAGTCCCCGAAAGGATAATCATGGTAATTTGGTAATAGAAGAGGACTCAGGATGTTATACTCTTTAAGAGAGAATTCCTTTGCCTTTTGCCCAGCCAATTAGTGAGCGTTCGCTTCTTCTAACAAACATTAAGCATCATTGTGGTTCTGATGAGCAGTTCTATGGCTTTCCATAGAACTAGCTCATAACAAGCCTGCCTCTAGGCAGATTTAGGAAGGCAGCGATGCCCTGGGAGAAAGACAGGATGTGTCCCCTCTGGAATACTTTGCCAACCCCCAGCCAGGGAGCAGGCTCCATCTCTTTGACCAAATGCCACACTGCTGCTTCTCCAGGGCCTTCACCTATGTTTCAAGAGCCTTGGGCTTACTCAAGAGGCAGACAGAAACATGGGAACAGAAAAGAGGCAAGCAAACCACCTGGACTGTAATTTTCTTGTTTCTTCTCTCTTATCAGGTTCTCTCTTATCTCTGAAGATTCCATGTTTTCAAGGATTAAGTTAGTCCCTTGGAATTTGCTAGTCCCCATCTTCCATCCAGTCTCTCGCATGGTTCACTGGTATGCAATCATAACTACTTTTCAAGGTTATATGGTCATCTTTCATTAGATTGGAGTCCCCCAAGAAAGAGGACTATGTATCTCATTCATTCATTCCTTTGTTCATTCATTTATATATCACTCATCACTGTAAGATTAATAATAATGGTCAATATTGATTAAGCTCTTCCTATATACCAGATAACTTGCTAAGATTTTCCCGTATTATCTAATTTAATTATCCCAACAACTCTGTGATGTAGGTACTATTCATATTTCATTTTTTAAAAAAAGATGTATTTATTTATTTGAGGGAGGGAGAGAGAGAGCAGGAAGAGGAGCAGAGGGAGAGAGAATCCACAAGCAGTCTCCCCACTGAGCAGGGAGCCCAATGCCAGGCTTGATCCGAGGACCCTGAGATCATGACCTGAGCTCAAACCAAGAGCTGAATGCTCAACCAATTGAGCCAGCTAGGTACCCCTATATCTCATTTTTTTAAATGAGGAAATTGAGGTACAGATGTTACCTGCCCAGTCACATGGCTAGCAAGTGAGAGAATCTGGTTTCTACATTTTGCCCAAGTCGGTGCTAAGGAGATACTGAGTAGTATAAAAGGCACACCAATGATAGTTCTTGTCCTCCAGGAACTTAAAACTTAGATGGGTACATAAGACAAAGCAATTAAGAAGCCAGAGATGACAAAGTATGACTAAATATTTAAATAAATGTAACTGGACAAAGGAAATTAGCATGGGCTAGACCATTAAAATAAGAGCTCCTGAGCTCTAAGAGATGAAATCAATGCTTCCACAAAGGTACAGGATTCAGAACTCTGCGTGGTGGGGGAGTGGAGAGAGGAAGGCGGGATGTGTATGGGTGTGGCCTACCGCCAGAACAGAGTGCTGGGAAATACCGCCCAGGTTGATTGGGTGGGTTGGAGTGTTTGGGAAAGAAGTTTAGAGCATTCTCTCAAACAGGCCATGTAAAACTGTGCAACCTTTCTTAAGAAGAGTGTGGTACGATCAAAACTGTGCCTTAAGAGGATTAAGAAGTATCAAGGAGGAGAATAGGAATCCAAAAAGCTAGTTAGGACATTTATTGAGCAGTCTAGGAATGAAATAAAATTCCGAACTAAACTAATGACAGCATAAATGGCCAGGAAGAAAGAGAGTGAAAATGAGCAATTTCAAAGGAAGAGCTGATTGAACTTTGTGACTGATTAGCTATGAGTGATAAGGAAGAAGATGGAATTTAAAAATGACTTGTAGGGTTTGAACTGATGAGACAGGGAAATGATAGTAATAAAACCACAAAGTTAGGGAAGGAAGATGTATATACTTGTAGACATTTAAAATATAAGTACTGCAGATATCAGAATGAATGTTCAATTGGAGCAGGAAATGTGTGATTAGAGCATGGGAGAGGAATTAGGATTGTTAAAGTCAAGTTGCTATTACCTGAGGAATAAACATGCCAGTGTCAGCATGTGGATGGACAGAGGCTGGTCGTTAGTTTTCAAAACAATTCCCCATAAGTATCTTGCATTTCTGCACATCTTGTGAGCGAGGTACTAACTACCCTTCATTCAAAATATCTTTTCAAGGATGTTTGTATAACAAATAGCCTTGGAATGCACACTTGGTGCCTCCATCTAAAGAAAAAGCCACACATGCTCATTGTCCAGTATAATAACGATAATGTCTCCCTATAGAGGAAAGAACAGGCATGTTTACTGCTCAGTATAAAAGATTTGGTTTCCCTAAGTTCAGAGTTCCTCTATTGTAACAGAACCCACAGCTTACACAGGCATCCATTTGGGCCCGTCTGCAATGTTCCCATGGGACTAGGGAGCAATGGAAACCATCAATGTGCTTCAGCTCATGCTACTTGCTGTGCTGTGAGTAATACAGTCCTTTGTCTCTGGCCCAGAGTCTTCTGCCAGCATCCATGAAACTGTGTCAAGATAATTTGTTAGCTTGTCAATTTGGTAAAATCTTAGACCTCTTCCCAGTTCTTTAAAGTTAGAAGAGGAGGTTTATAGAAGGAGCAACAAGACAGCGTTCTGGGTCTCGGGTGACACCGATCAACGGTGAAAAATACTGAGAGCAGAAAACCTTAGGCAAATAGATATTGGAGCAGTATACTCAACAGCTCAGTCATGATACCTGCTGAGCCCGTAGTCCCCTTCTATGAGAAACTATCTACAGCTCTGCTGCCGAGGGAAGGCTCCTGGAAATGATGTTCTTCATTATATCTCCTTATATATCACTTTATATCAATCTTATTGACCCATAAAAATCCCTACTATAGACTGAATGTTCGTGCCCCCCTCATCTTTATATGTTGAAATCCTAACAATATTAGGAAGGTGATTAGGGGAGGTAATTAGGATATGAGGGTAAAGTCCTCATGAAAGGGATTAGTGTCCTTATAAAAGAGACCCCAGAGAGCTCCTTTACCCCTTCCACCATGTGGGGACACAGTGGTTCCAATGAACCAGGAAGTGTGCTCTCATCAGAACTCATCCTTGTTGGCACCTTGATCAGAATTCCAGCTCCAGAACTGTGAGAAATAAACTTCTATCGTTTATAAAAGCCACCCAGTCTGTGGTAGTTTATTCTAGGGGCCCAGGCTGACTAAAACAATCCCTTTGTTAATCCCACTGGGTTACCTTATAGGTATAGTCTAGCCCCCTGCTTTCAGACTATGTGTCCCCCTGTTGTCCCAACAACATGGCCAGAGAGGTCACAATGTAGCTTGAGCCCCTCACCTCAGGGTCAGGGTAGGAAGAAGTGAGGACTGAGCCAGAATTGGCCAGAGGAAATTGGGCCTGGCTATATGGGGAGGGGGGTCTGACAAACGTAGGCTTGATCCTAGGTGAATAATAGAGACCTTGAAGTAGGAAGTGCAGACGGTACACAAGCCGTGTAGGCTGAGCTACTGTGGTCCTTAGAAGGCAGGCACAGCTAGAGCCTGGCTGCGCTATTATTGTGTGGTGTTATTATAAGTGGAGAGGAGTGAATTCAGTTCAAGTCAGTTGGTTCAACACTTATTAAATGTCTACTATCTGCTGGGGACTGTGCGATCTACTGGGGAAATGACAGTATCTCAAGGATACACAAATATTATAGAGCATAATACATGCAATCATAAAGACACATGCCAGGGATAGAGGCGAAGAGTGAGTCATTGATTTGGGGGGAACAGAAGGTGGTAGCCAGAGAAGGATCACTGAGAAGCAGACCCCTGTGTAACATTTCAAAGGATAAATAAAATGAATAGGAGTTTTGCCAGGAGTATGGAGTGTTTGGAATACGTGGCTCAGCCCAAAGTTTGGAGGAACAGGAAGGACACAGAAGGAATTAAGCAGGTGACAGGGCCGTGGCAAAGCATTCCAGGATTCAGGGTCAGACTCTGAACCCAACACAAAACTAATCTATTAAAAAGGAAACTGAGGGACATCTGGCTGGCTAAGTTGGTGGAGCATGTGACTCTTGATCTCAGGGTCAGGAGTTCAAGCCCCACGTTGGATGTGGAGCCTACTTAAAATTAAAAAGTTTAAAAAAAGGAAACTGAGGCAGAACGTGGGCATGTGACGGGGCAGGGCAGAGACAAGGAATAAGTAGGCATCAGTGAGCCTGACAATTCCAAGGCTGACCATGGGTGTGTGGGTGACAGGCTGCTACTCCTGTGACTAATTCAAGACCTTCTCGGGTGGAAAAACTGATTTTGAAAGCATCTCTTTTCTGCTTTGTGTGGGCTCAGGGACAGGAAGACCAGGCCTTCTGGGGTGACTCTCCCCAGTGACTTTTGCTGAGTGAGGCTGGGTCAATTCCTTTTTCATGAATTCTGCCATGCTCAGACTCTTGGCTCTCTGGATTATGAAAATAGCTTCCTAACTGGTTTCTCAGCTGTCTGACACAAGCTCCTCTGATCTATCCTCCAGACAGCCCTAGGGGTGTTTTCCTAAAGAGCAAATCTGATGAGGTCACTTTCCTGCTTCAGATCCTGTAGTAGCTGCCCATTGTCAGCCCCCACTCTTCGACGAGGCCCTCACAGTGTGGCCCTGCCAGGGCAAATGTTCTGAGAAGATAATGAAGCCGAAATGTCAAGACTCCCCACCTTCAGGTCCTGGGAGGCCCCTGTGAGTGTGTTAGTATGGCTATTTTATATTCAGTTTTGTGAAGAGGGTCCTCCAAGCTCCAGGACCCACAAAACCTAACTCTACCCCATGGGCCCTATCAATCTCCCCAACCTCTTCTGATGGCAGTGTGCTCTCTCTTTCTCACCAACACCCCAAGGGTCTCTGGACACACAGTCTGGAACATTCCCCACCAAGCTGTCTGTGCTTCAGCACCCTGATGAGACATCTCTCTCCTGAGGAAAGGCCACTCTCATCCCCCCCTCCCGCCCCATCACCAAAAGTTCACAACCTCCTCCTCCAGGCTTCCCTGCACCATGGGTATACTGCTACATTCCTGCATATGTCATGCCACCTGGCAGCTATCTGCCCCAGGGAACTGAGACCTGCCCTCACCCAGGTATTCCCAGCACAAAAGCAGCACCTGAATGAAGAGGAGGGTCTCAGATCAGGCTTGATAAACGGACCTGAAATGAAATGCCACCATTGCTGCCTCTTATAATTCATATTAGTCACCATTTATGGTGGACATACTAGGTGTCATGGCATAAGTAAGGCATTTAAAATGCATTTTCTGTGGGGCGCCTGGGTGGCTCAGTCAGTCAAGCATCCCGCTCTTGATTTCGGCTCAGGTTATGATCTCAGGGTTGTGAGGTCAAGCCCCAAGTTGGGCTCCCTGCTGAGCGTGGAGCCGCTTGAGAGTCTCTCTCTCTGCCTCGGCCATTCCCCCCCCTCCCCCTCTCCCCTTCTAAAAAATATGTATTTTTATATAGATAAATTTATATTTTTATATATATAAATATAAATTTAAATTTATTTTTATTTTTTATATATAGGAATTTATATGGGAATATAAATGTAAATTTGAATTTATATTATATACAGGAATATAAATTTATATTTGTATATAAATATACACTTTTACATACGTATTTTCTATTTTTCTATTTTATATGTATACATAAAATACATTATCTGTTATTCTCACAATAACTGAAGGTTGACCAAAGAGAAGATATTAGGCCTACCCCTATGAAATTGACAGTATTTAGCGATCTTTGATGTATACAAACAGCAAAGTCCTATGGTTCAGCCTAATAGATTTAAACCAGTCACCTGACTCTGGGGTCAGTATTCTTCCCTATAGAGAGGAAGAGCTGTCCTGACTAGTTGAGATAAAGAGGAGAGAGCTGAGAGCCACAGTCGCAGGGTAAACTCTGACAGCTCACTATTCATGTGTAGGGAGACGTACATGTGACAGTTCTTTTTATTTGTGTTCTTTTGTCCATATTTCAACCACAGTCAAAAGCTTTGTTTGTTTATCTTCTTCCTCTTCAATTAAAAATATCCCAAAGGGAACGACTCTATTCTTTTTGGAAGGAGGAAGAAAAAAAAAAAGGAAAACAGAATGGATAGCATAGTTTTCTCTATTAAGATTTTTAATAACAGCTCCTTGCTAGTTTTATAAATACGAGAGCTCCCCTTTATTTATTTTACAAGATCATATTTTAAGTAACAGCAGCTTTCACATGACACTCCTTGCATAATGATTTTAAGAAGAGGAAATTGTGTTTATGTTTTGAGATAGCACTTAATTGCCAGGAACATAAGTAAAAACCCAAGACAGCATTACTACTGAAGCCTGGGAGAAAATAGAAAGCTTCTAGTTCCATTACTGCAGTGCAAGGCAAAGTCATAATTAATATAATTTATAAAGAAATTGTTATCAAAGGGGGTATGTCACCAAGCCCCACCAGCCCAAATTGTTGATCTAATTTAGTTAATAACTGCTTTGCCATAACCACTCCCATTACAGGCAGAAAAAAATTGATAAACTCACATGGGCCACACCACAGATCCTTCATCAACTCAGCAAAGGCATTTTGCACATTGCCTGAGGAAGGATTTCGAATTGATTGTCTAGAGCAGAATGGGAGAGAGCAAGAACCTAAAATGGAAATCTGCAATTACACCTCAGAGCATCTTTAGGGAAGCTGAAACATTTCAAAGTAGAGGTCAGCCACACCAGATGACAAATGAGAATGGCCGAAGACTTCTGACCACTGGCACCCCTCACAGTTCACAGAATGACTTTCATTTTTCCCTGGCCCCTTTCTCATTTCTCTTCCATCCCACCCCTAATGGCCATCTAGACGGGGCACTGTTCATTTCATCCTCAGAGGCATACATCTAGTAAACCTTCCATAAATAGAATCACTTCCAGATCTTTCTTCCACCTGGTCACAGGAATGTTCCCCTATCAATCAGCCCCCAAACATTTGAATGCAGTTTTGAGCAAGACCAGGTTAGGCAGCTGCTGCCCCTGCCTTCACACTAATCTGGAGCTCAGGGACCACAGGTTTACTCTTTCTCCTTTGCTGCCATCCTTTATCCTTTCTTCTTCCTCCTACTCCTTTACAGACTCCCAGTCCCAAGCAAAGTTTCATCTGGAGCAGAAGGGAAAATCTTGGTTCACAAAATCTAAACTCTGAAAACCGGAAGTGATGGGCACAAAAGATTTGGTAGCTAGTGGGTGACATATGAGTGAGGATAGCTAGATCCAAGATAGTCAATGATTTGCTCAAGATCTTCAGGACATGCATCTTCCGGGAAGCCTGAGTGGTGAGACTTTGTAGTATAAGGGACTGAGTCCTGCACTGGAAGATGTGGGTTCTAATTCCCTCTCTGTTACTAAGTAGCTAAGTGGCCTCCAACAAGCCACATTCTTTCTTGAAACTTCTACTTCCTCACCAGTAAGATGCCTGGGTTAGACAAGATCAGTAATTCTCGATCTTTCTTTTCACAGTGACACGACACATTCCCACAGCAGCTCTGTGATGATATCCCAGAATTTGAGGTTACTCCTATGGGATACAGCTATGTTTCCTAGCATTGTTTAAACCTATGCCATCTTTTGAAGACCACGACAATATAAAGAGAGATGATCTGAGACCTTTCCGGCTTTAACATTCTCCCATTCTTTTTTTTTTTTAATGATTTTTTATTATATTATGTTAATCACCATACAGTACATCCCCGGTTTCCGATGTAAGGCTCGATGATTCATTAGTTGCGTATAACGCCCAGTGCACTATGCAATACGTGCCCTCCTTACTACCCATCACCGGTCTATCCCATTCCCCCACCCCCCTCCCCTCTGAGGCCCTCAGTTTGTTTCTCATAGTCCATAGTCTCTCATGCTTCATTCCCGCTTCTGATTACCCCCCCCCTTTCTTTATCCCTTTCTTCCCCTACTGATCATGACATTCTCCCACTCTAGGCAGAGAAGATGGATTTTTAATTTGTGTGTTTCTGTACCTGAATATGTCTCAGCCTTCCTCCTAGAAAGTATCAAAATATTTACTGAATAGGATTGAATTAGGTGGCTTAAATGCCATTCCCTCTTTCGGAAAGGAATGGGTTGGGGAAGATCACCCTCTTTTCTTTCCCCTCTTCACTGCCTTTTGTCTCCATTCTCCTCCCGTCCCTTCCACAGTCCAAGAGTGCTTGGGCAATGGGACAGGTGTAGTTTGGCATAGAACCTATATTCATCACTTTAATTCCTAGCCTGTGAAGCACATCAAAGCTCCAGGAGATCTGGGCTTTACTTAGTAAGAGAACCAAATGTCAGTTTTCCTTTCCCTTTTCAGCAAGTATCAAACGAGAATGTCCTGCAGAGGGCCAAAGCCAGATAGACTTACATGGAGTACACTGGAGTCTTTTTGTTCCTGTCCTGCCTATATTTTGGAAGCTCTAGTGGGAATGTGGCCTGAATTTAAACACTTGGGGCCATGACCATTAACAGTGAGCACTTTTGTAGATTCATGCAGCTTCTCCTGCCTTTCCTCTGCCATGGCCTTGAATGGTCTGTTGTTTGTGGACAATTCACTTGTTGTACTCCAGAGAGCAGGCTGATCCTGCCTCTCCCGTTGTCTCTTATACGGGCAAACAAAAGCAGTCTTCTTAGGCCAGAGCACCAAGCTGATAAAAGACTGATTAAGGCCTCTTTTGTGGTGAAATTTAATAGGTCTGGGTTGGGCATTATATTTGATTAACCCCAACCAGTCATTACATGGCATTATATATACGGTACAGCCAAGCCAACAGCTCTCAGCTGGGTGGAGCCTGTCTCTGCACTCCTGAATGGTGCCACGATACCGTAGACAGAGCTGGTCATCAGCAAAAAGGAAGTCAATAAACTTGTCTCTGGGGCCTGCAATTTTCCCTTTCACACCGTCTTTCCTTCTCCACCCAACCTTTATGTTCACTNTTTCCCAGGCAAATTATTAGGTTCTTTCCGACAGGCAGGAAGACATCTGATAAACTCTTTCACACAGAGTGTTTTAATGGGTTACCTTTTCCAAGAGCAGCTGCAGTTCAAAAGAGGAGCTTGAACTGGGAACCACAGAATTTGAAGAGATGAGGCTCTCATGGTGGCTCAGAGGGTGCCTGGTTCCTCAGTCCAGACTCTTTCTTCTTCCCATAATTGGGCCAGGTGGCTTCTCCTAGCAGGCTCCCCAGGACCAACTCTGGCCTTAGCCTAGAGAAATGAAAGTAACTCTGGTTTGGCTCTCAAGCCTCCCCTCCTGCCTGTCCACCTTTTAAATTTCCTTTTGTTTTTCCTACCTTCTTTAGGATTACCTGATTTTTTTTTGAAGGATTACTTGATATTTTAATCCATTGTTGTTTCTCCAGTTACTTTTTAATTAAATGCATCTCCTTCGGGATGAGAATTCACCCGGTTTTGGAATGAAGATATTTTTTGGCTTATTACTACATAAAGTAGGTCAAAGGATTAGGCTTTCCTTGGGTGCAAATAGCTGAATCTCTGATAATCTGGCACATGGTTTACTCATTTATTCTTTTTCTGTTAAGACTATGAACTTATGGGGCACCTGGGTGGCTCAGTCAGTTGGGCGTCTGACTCTTGATTTTGGCTCAGATCATGATCTCAGGGTCATGAGATGGAGCTTTGCATTGCACTCCAGGCTTAGCAAGGAGTCTGCTTGAGATTCTTTTCCTCTGCCCTTCCCCACACTCACCCAAGCTCACACTTTCTTTCTCTAAAATAAATAATCTTTTTTAATTTTAATTTTAATTTTTTTATTTTTATATTTTTTAAAGATTTCATTTATTTATTTGTCAGAGAGAGAGAGAACACAAGCAGGCAGAGGGAGAAGCAGGCTCTCTGCCCAGCAAGGAGCCCCATGTGGGACTTGATCCCAGGACAATGGGATCATGACCTGAGCCAAAGGCAGATGCTTAACTGGCTGAGCCACCCAGGCGTCCCAATAATCTTTTTTTTTTTTTTTTTAAGATTTTATTTATTTGTTTGACATAGAGAGCACAAGCAGGGGGAATGGCAGAGGGAGGGAAAGAAGCAGGTTTCCCACTGAGTGGAGAGACCTATGCAGGGCTGGATCCCAGGATGCTGGGATTATGACCTGAGCCAAAGGCAGACACTTAACTGACTGAGCCACCCAGGTGCCCCTAAAATAAATAATCTTTAAATAAATAAAACTATGAACTTGTAATGAAAATAACAGCATAAATATCAACTATTCTTTAATGTGAATATTTATAAAACAAAAGAAAATAAACATAAAACAAAGTTCAAAGAAATACTCCAACTGGCCCAATCCCTTATTTAAGAAACACAAAATCTTGCCAGTTGTATCATTGCCAGTCATATCAAACCTCTTTGGATTACAAATGACAGAAGATCCAACCTAAATTGACTGAGGCAAAAAAAGAAAGCTTTGACTCGTGACTGAAAAATTCTGCTTAATGCTGGCACTGGAGATGCATCAGTGCATGGGGCTTAACATGACACCAGAACTCCATTTCTCTCTTACTGTATCTCTTGAGTCAGCACTGCTCCAGGTTGGTTTCAGTTTAAAACATACACTTTTTTTATAGTCAAATGAGGGCCAAAGCAACTCCAGATCACACATTCTCTCAGATTTAAGTCCCACCTAGGAAAGCTAGATTTTGTTTCCCAGAAGTCCTAGCAAAAGCCTTGTTTTTTCCCTCATTGGCTCTGATTGGGTCATGTGACCACACTAGGAAGCCAATAGGATACACTTATTGGTTTGACCTCTGACATTGAGAGGGGTT
This sequence comes from Ursus maritimus, assembly GCF_017311325.1. Taxonomy (NCBI): domain Eukaryota; kingdom Metazoa; phylum Chordata; class Mammalia; order Carnivora; family Ursidae; genus Ursus; species Ursus maritimus. Next base: position 69,325,538 of record NW_024426774.1, read on the forward strand.
GGGGAGAAGCCCCCAAATGCATGGATCAAGACTGGGGAAGGATAGATACCTAAGACTACAAATAGGATTGGGGTAAATGGATATCAAATGTTAGCATCCACTGAAATCACTACTTCATTTTACTCTGCTCTCCTTTACTAGGGTTAAAAGAGAGCAGAACGCTATATTTTTTCTTAGGGTTGAAAGATTCCCCGGTGTTAAGTGTTCTCTGAATCGGGCATTGGCTTCTGAGCTATAGGGCTTCGATATGAAAAGGCTTTGCAGAGTTGACTTTTACTTCAGGGTTGGGTGGTGGGGAGTGGGGATAAGGGAGGGGCGATAGAGATGATGTTAGTTATAGTGACTCTTGTGAAGGAATATTGTTTTTCACAGTTTTTTCTAATCTCAATTAAGATACCTGGGTTCCAGTCCCAGCTCTCCCATTAATTTCCTTTGTGAATCAGTGGTTTTCAAACTTTTTTCTTTTACCTTTGGAGTCTTTTGCTTAATGAACCCTTACTTGGAACCCAGTAAACATGTGACAAAGTGAGATTTTATTAATGTGCAAATGTTTCCAGACTCTCTTCCTCTCCACTCCCAGTCTAATCGAAAGGATACCTTTTCATACTTGTATTCCCCAACTCAACTCTGAAAAATTCATTTTTACCACAGCAGATCCTGGACTTTTGTGATTCAGGGATAGAACTACAGTGAGGAAAATAAATTTCTGGTACAAAATTAAGGTAGCTCCCGAAATTCAGTAATCAAAATAAATAATATTTTTAAAAATCAAAATCCATTGCAAGCAAAATATAAAAAATTTTTAAAAGACAGGATCTGATAGTGCTGAGCCAACTCATATTGGAGCCTGAGGCAAAAGGAAAAATGTTCACCTCTCTATTAGTTTTTGTTTTTTTTTTTAAGATTTTATTTATTTATTTGACACAGAGAGAGATAGCTAGCAAGAGAGGGAACACAAGCAGGGGGAGTGGGAGAGGAAGAAGCAGGCTCCCAGCAGAGGAGCCTGATGTGGGGCTCCATCCTAGAATGCTGGGATCACGCCCTGAGCCGAAGGCAGATGCTTAACGACTGCACCACCCAGGTGCCCCCTCTATTAGTTCTTATGTATTTATTTTAATGGCTAATTTTCCCCCAGAACACTAGAGTAATTGAAAAAATATTGGAAAATTTAAAAAGTAGGTATACTAGAACTCCATTATTTCAATTTTAAATATTTTATTTATACCCAAACCAGAATTTATTATTATAATTTTAATTTCTTTGTTTTAATGAAAGCAAATTCATCAATGATGTTTTCATTAAAGTCCTTTAACGATTAAAAATTATATAAAAACATGTAAATAGGGTGCACATTTTTAATTTGTGAAGCTATTAGTAAATGAAACCTGTTTTTCTAAATTTGCTTAACATTCCGATGATTCCTTATAAACCTTTTGATAGTTTTAAAAACTAAATTAATTACATTTTAAATAACTTTACTTCATTAAATTATTATAGTAATTTGTAAACTGGAAGATCGGGTAAAAAAATCACTCAAAATCCTATAACCCTAGAATTATTGTTTTAGGGTATTTCCTTATAGTCCTTTTTATGTCTTTCTTTTATATAACTGTAATCATTATATACAAATAACTTAGGTGCTTTTTTTTTTCACTAAACCACTTACCCATGTTGCTAAATGGCCTTTATAATTACCATTTAAGATCACTGCAAAATATACCATTGAGTAAATTTCATAGGTTATCTATTACCTCATTATTAGATATTTGGATGATTTCCAATTTTGCCCTGCTATAAATAGTGCTATTGCTTTTTCCATATATTGTTTATGCATGTTGCTTTTTCCACATATTTTTTTTCTTTAAGATGAAATTTGTGAGCATTTGAAATGTACAATTGAATAGAATGTCTATAGACCAGAAATAAAGGAGGAGCCCACAGCAGTGCGAAGGATCTTTGAGGATAATGAAGCTGGGTACGTGGGGTAAGAGTCCACACAGGCCGTCTGGAGTTGCACTACAGTCTCCGTGTGCAGTGCAGAGGGCAGAGAACAGTGATTCCCTGTAAGAAAAACCTTCACTACAGATTAGAAGTGAGTTGTCCCGCGTGGTAGAAATAATTTTCAGAGAAGGGTAAAATCATGATTCTCAGGGAAACAAAGATCATCTGGTATCAAGACCCTGGTGGGGAAAGATGGAAAAAGCAAGATGGATAGAGAGGATCAGAGTATTAGATGGATCACCAAAGAAGACGTATTTCAAAAAGGATCTGTACTTTTAAATATGTTAAATATGTATTACATATTTTAGAAAGTCATACTTTTAATATGTAGCTATAAAAATGTATGCTGTTACTGGGGTCACCCTGCTCTTTAGAGCTATGTGAGATTGACTCATTCTGCAATTTGTTTAAAGTTCAGTGTCTTCCTCAAATTTTCTGGAAAAGTCCTAAGGGCAAGTTTCTGGTCAATTTTCGTTCTCATCTCCCACTTCTGCAGAATTAATTGTTTGGGGATCATTTTGTCACTCTGTGCATGCTGCCTTTATGACTATATAGGCCCAGACTTTGAATCCGCCCTTCTCCTTGATTCCTACCCACCCCACCCCCACCCCATCCCCCACTGGTCACCACCAAGTCATACGAGGTCATTGTGTGTATAGTAGACATTAGTGAAGGTTTGGAGTGGCAGGGGGGTTATATTGCTGCAGTGCACAAAACTTCAGGATAAAAAAATGTATCATCCTTGTTTTTAAAAGTTCTTCGTGGCTCTGGCACATAGCTCAACCCCGTCCCTTCTCTACTCTCTGACACCCAAATTCCTATTAATTTCTTAAGCCCTCAGGATACGAGATACATTTTTACCACAAGAGGCTTCCCAGAAGCAGTACGGTTCTTAGACGCAGATCAGAGGGGCCCCAGGCCCCTCTGGACACTATACTTTAAAGGAGTCTGTGCTTCCCCTACCCCCCATGTAGTATGAGGTATCCAGTTGGCCAAGGAGACGTACCTGTCCCACATTTGCCCTCCTTCCTACCTTCTGGATGAGATAGTAAACATTTTAGGCTTTATGGCCATATGTCGTCTATGTCAGCTGTGGGCAGGAGTGTGTTTGGAACTTGGCTGTGAAGGCAGGAGGGTTGTCAGAAAGTATGCCAAAGCCTCCCTCCATGTGGGTTGGAATTGGGGTAGGAAGAAAGCCCAGGAGGTAGAGACAGTTCATGGGCCAGGAGCCAGGGTTGGGCCCAGCTGTCTGCAGAATACTATGTTCTGGTTCAGAATTCTGAGGAGTCCATGAAGTCCAAATTCAAACCTGCCCTTCCAGGTTGTTAAAAAGGAATATTTGTCAAGTTAGGTGAGTAGAACACATTTTGTTTAACAATTTGTTAATTTGATTTATGACTTTAAGTCCTTACACATGTAGTGTATGGGTCTTCTTTGTCATTTTACCCAGGCCCTGCCCCACACTAATGTCAAGGGGTTTTCCTAAGCGAAAATTTGATCCCACCTTGAAGAAGAATCTTATTTTCTAAACATTTTGTTACATTCTGTTACAATAATAATATAGATATATCCCCCGCCCCCCAATTCTGAACATTCAAGGTCAAGACCAGATGAGTAGCTAGTATGACATCATGTTAAATCCTGAGTTTGGGCAAGAGCTTCTTATACCCCTCCAAGTTCAGGAACTGTTCTAGTGACCAGATAGGGCTAAATCATCGAGGAGGGCTCCTGAAGTTTACCTCTGGGGAAAGATGTTAGCCAAGGGTAGAAACCAGGCAGAGTGTGACAGACTCAAACCGCCTGAAGAACCATTCGGTTTAGAAACCAAATTTCCCAATAGCTAGAACTGCTAAGAATGGAACTACCAGGGTTTGTGCTTGCCCGGAGAATAAACGCCATGAGAAAGATACAATGGGGATAATGAGCTTCATGTCAGCTCTGAGCTGTTCGGCTAGGAGGCTGGAAAAGGGACACTACAGCTGGTCGGGAGGGCTTTTCCCTCGAGTTTGTCTTGGCCATCTGTTCTGAACCGTGCCATCAGCTTCCCATTGGAAAGGTCAGAATGGGTGTGTGGGTAAAGCCTAATGTTGGCTCCACATGCTGTGTTAGATGCAGCTGCTCTTGGCTTGGTCACGCCTGGGTTTGCACCCAGGACCCTCAAAAGCTCTGTGCATTATGGTAATTAGCCATCTGCCGCAGCCTTTCCAAGACCGGCTGATCACAAAAGGAAGCCAGGAAGCTCTCTGACAACAGCAGAAATGGAGGCGGGAGGAGCTGCCTCAGGCCGCTGGCCCCCTCCCCCACTCCTGAAGCCTTGAAGGGAACTGGTTCAGCGCTCTGAACAACCCCTCATCTCCCAGCACCCCAGGGAGAACAAGCAGGGGAGCTCCTCACTGATGCATGGCTGTCGCCCATGCAAAGAGAGGAGCTGAGCAGGGGACATGAGTCTGCTGAGACAATTACACTCTCTGTGTCAGTAGGGAGACAGACATGCCATTTGTTTGAGAAGTGACTTTGGGGACTGGGTGACTCTTGATAGCATGATTGGAAATTTTTAGATGATCAGTTCTTACTGAAACTCTAAACTTGTACTTACGTATCTAGCTATGTTAGTCCCTGATTAGCTTTGAGATCCTAGAATTATCTATGGTATATACATTTAGCAATAAATGTACAGTTACATATGTATGCAATGATATCCAGATCTATAAATACCTGTTGGCAGAAATCTTGTCATGTATAAACAACCTTCTAAGGATGGAGCTTTTGTTTTGTGTATGTGGGTATATATATATATATATATATATATATATATATAGGCTATAAAATAGCTGTAGGATACATAAGTATATATTTAGAGATACCTATGTAGTACATATAGTTTAAGGGTTTTTTGAACTTTACATGTGTGTAAATGTAACCTTGAATAGAGAGCTACATCTGCATGGGGAGGGGGATAGCATGTACACCTCACAACTTGGGAATTGGTTCAAGCCCAATTCTGTCACCGCACACATGCATGGTGGTACTCATGGGAGGATTGTACTCCTTGTAGCGAAAAAAGTGGAATAAAACAAATCTCAGACCTCATTGGCATTGGCTGGACTTAACTACGGCTGTGTTCGAGCTCCCAGGGAGAACTAGAAGCACAGGTATGGTCTGGTAGCAAGATGCAGCGAGGTAGTTAGGAGGTAACAAGAGGTTGGAGCCCTGTTCTAGCAGATGAGGACATACAGGGGGGAGATGAGGTTGCATTCATAATTATAAGGGCAAGCCCAGAGCCGTGTGTGCCTGTGCTGGGGGCACAGAGGGTGAACGGCCTAAATGACTAAGTTGGGGTGGGATGGGGGAATCATGGTGGAGTACCCTTGAGTCTGATCTTGAAAGACACAAATGATCACAGGAGTGAGGGAAAGCATTTGAAGATTTAGAAATAGCATTTTCAAAGGTATGGAAATACAAGGTATGTCTCGGTGATGGTGAGATATCTGGGGTGGCTGGAGCATAGCAGGGGTGGAGATAAGACTAGAGAGGGGTGTGAGAGTTTGAGGAAGAGACCATGAGTCCCCCCCCTAATGAGCAAGGGCTTTATCCTGTGGCTGGTGGGGAGCTACCAAAAGGTTTTAAGCAGGGGAGTTATGAAATCAGACGGGTTTGAGAGAGATCGGTCTGATAGCCAGGAGGGGACTTCCACTGGAAGTGGAGGGCTGGAAGGAGATTTTTGCAGGAGCCTGGGTAGGAGATGGTGGTAGCAGAAACTGTGGGGATAGAGAAGAGGGGGTAAAGTGAATTCAAGAGCCTGTGGGGTAGAATTGGTAGGACTTTGGGGCATAAGAGGAAAGAAGAAACAAAAGTGATTCAGGTTTCTAGCTTGAAGCATTGGGTAGAAATATATGCCCTCAACAGAGACAGAGATCATAGGAGGGTGGCTCAGAGTGGTTGGGGAGTTCTGTTCTGGACATCCTGCTCTGAGGTGACTGCAGGACAGCCAGGGAAATAGTTCTAGAGTGTAGTGAAAGAATCTCTCTCTCTCTCTCTCTCTCTCTCTCTCTCTCTCTCTCTCTCTCTCTCTCTCTCTCTCTCTCTCTCTCTCTCTCTCTCTCTCTCTCTCTCTCACACACACACACACACAAAGGAACCCCTACTAAGAATAATTGGGTAAGAAGTGGGAGGAACCATACCAGGAGAATTCCAAAATGCCTCCTATGATCCAGCCCTTGTCCCTTCACACCTCTCTCCTGTTCACCCCAGCAGTCTGTCTGTGCTGGCCTCATTGGCCTCTTTGCCATCTCTCAAACATGCCAAGTGTGCTCTCATCTCTAGGCTTTAGCTCTAGCTGGTCCCCCTTTCTTCTTCATTTTCTTATTTTATGATTCTATTGTGTGTTGCTTGTTACCCTGTGAGAACATACATGGGGGCAGGGATCCTTGTCCCTTTTGTTCGCTGATACATCCCAAGCACTTAGAACCATGCTGGGGCACATGGTAAGCTCTCCATAAAAACTTGGTGAATGAATTAATTTTAAAGTGAGTCCACTTAAAATGAGGACCAAAATTTGGTTGATAATTTACTTTTAAAAAGAGAAATACAAATTATAAGAATATTTTAATGCATATTTCACAAAATGTGGTTTATAATTACAACAATTATGAACCAAGTAGTTCTTATTTGGTGAGGTGTGTAATTTTTCTGACAAAATTGTTTAATGATAGCGTATAACTTAGACCAATTCCTATTTGACTTTTGTGGTATGGCCATAAAAAAGGGTTATCTTTTGCAAAAATATTTGAGGCTTTATCAGTTTTTCCCAAGTACTCCCCCACCTTAGTATGCCATAGATAAATAAACAATTTTTTTTATTGGATACACTTTATAAATAATGAAATGCTCACATCTTAAGTGTACCATTCAACTGGATTTGGGAACTCATATCAAGATAGAACATTTCCGTCACCCCAGAAAGCTCTTGTGTGCCGTTCCCAGTCAGCAGTCCCTCCGCAAGCAATCACTGATCCTGTTTCTATCATCATACGTTAGTTTTTTTGCATTCTAGAATTGCAAATCAATGGACTCATACAGTATATAGTTTCTTTCACTGAGCATAGTGTATTTTGAGATCTGTCGTGCCATTGTGTGTAACTGCAGCTCATTTCATTTCATTCTTAGTAGCATACCAAGGGTTTCTCATATTGCAAAAGGCTCATTATGTGTATTTAATCAATTGTTACTTGATGTAACTCTCCCATTGGCTTTGCATGTGGTTCAAGTACTCCTTTTTTACTTGCTTTCTTTTGATGAAGTTCTGTATCTTCCTCTGTTAAGACTTGGCACTTTACTTTGCAGTTAATTTTCATGTATTTGCAAGGTGTTTTTAAGTACATATCTAATAATGCATGAGAAACTGATCCCCCCCCCACCCCCAAAAAATAGTATGAAGTAGACATTACCAGTAAAAAAGAAAGGATGTTTGGAGTACGGACTAATTTTGTAAGTGGTCACTGTATTAGTGTTTTGATCACTTTTCATATTTTGATCACTTTTGCTTCACAAAGTAAACTTCTAAATCTAGGGACCAGGATAATGAACACTCTTATGTCAAGGACTCTCCTTCCCTGTGTGCGTGTGTGTGTGTGTGTGTGTGTGTGTGTGTGTGAGCCCATGAACTGAAGAATCACTTGTATGTACACATTCACTGGCTTGTTGTCATTGTACCTTGGAGACAATAAAGCTGAACAAAGCAGACATAGACGTCTATTTGATTCAATTATATGAAATTGCTGATATTTAATCATTTCTGATGTATAAAACCAGCAATTTCATGGGGTTCAACTTCATAGTTTTTATACTGCAAATTGCCACCCATTACTGGGTAATGAAATCAATTTAATAGACTAGGCTCAGCATTTTTTAAAGATGAAATAGACTAGAGTAGAAAATATCAGAGGGGATCTCATGTTGTAAGAATAGTTAAGACTTACCGAGGATTTATTCTGTGCCAGGCACTATTCTAAGTGCTTTGTAAGCCTTAACTATTTGTTATCATTATTATTATCAGCATCATGATTATTAGCTCTGTTCTAGCCTAGTGGACCAGGAAAGACTGATCAACTGTGTTAAAAACTCCACCCAGAAAATTCAAGATACCTGCAAGTCAAATGATCTCACTATAGTACAGCCACAAGACTAGCCCCAAATACTGCCCAGGGAAATCTCAAAAGCTGTGCTCTCATGGTGAATCCAGGAAAGCTAAGGACAGAGTGTCTGTCTGATGTATACTCTGTACTGTCTCTCCAAAAACTCACAAAAGGTATCTTACTTTAGATAATGGATGAGTTCCTGAAAAGTTGAAAGCTTTTTAAAATCCAACTGGAGACAGCATGCCTGATATACCTGCTTCCACTTCTGAGATAATCAGGCTCAACTCCTTTGTTGTACAGAAACCTCCCCCATTACATAAAAACACGGTGGTAAATTCTTCTGTAAAGTGAAGAATTCCATTCCTGGTCTTCATTATCATATTTTCCTAAAGAGAAGAGTAAATCTTTCCTGTCCAATAACTGGGTTAACTCCAGATGAAATGTGTGCTCTTCATCCATATTTCTTAGGAGAATGAGACTAATTCCGTTGCCAATTTGCCTCTTCCACATTTTTCTTAGAGCCATAAGTTAAGTCTTTGGTTTTGCAAGTAGCTGAGGGTGGGTCCTTTCCTCTTTCTCTTTTTGTTAAAAGACAATCCCCTTCCACTCCCCGCCCCCCAGCAAAACAAACAAACAACACCCAACAACAACATAGTGTAACCTGAAAAACTTTAAACGTCTGTCATTCTTCCCCTTACCCTGAACCCAGTTTCTATTTACATTAGCATATTACATTATTGGAGAAGAAGCAGTTCAGTGCCACTGTGAATAAAAGGGGGGGGAAAGTACTTCTGTAATATAGGAGCGCGAACTGCTACACCAAAAATACCAGTGCTTACACTGCAGGCCCTGTCCCTGGAGGGGACACCATAAATTCTTGCCAATATAAAGCTTCTCAGCAAAGAGATTAATCCTGCAGAGGTTGCTGGTGCTGGAGGAGCATTTGTTTGCTAAGACAAAAATCCTTCAAGTTAATTAGAGTTTTGAAAAGCCAACCAAAAACAGTAACAATCATGGTCAACACGGAGGGCTCGACTTCTGTTTTCTGGGGAACAAAAGCCTGGATGAGGGAGATGCCTACTGTCTTATCAGATTCACTACATTACAGAGGCATTTTGTCAGTGGACTGGCCATTATCGTAAATCCCTAGGTGGTTTTGAGTCGACTAAATAATCTTTCTTTGGTGCACATCAGTTAAAGCAAATATTTATTGAGCACCTACGAGGTACAAAGTCCTGTGCTTAACAAATTAATCTGTACTTTCAGGGATGTATTTTCTTCATTCCCAATAAACAATCTAACGGAAGATATGTCTCAGTACTTTAATCTCCTTCGTGCATACCTCTTTAAAACGCTCACATGTGCGAGTGCTGTCCTTATACATTATATATTCTTGTGTGTCAAGTGTTATTCTTCAGCACTTCTGTGACTCGGTGTATTTAGGCTGCCCTTGACTTTGGGACATTCAACTTTTGTACAACTCTTAAACAACCTGTACTGTACACTGAATTCAAACCTTTCTTCATGAACCGATGCGTGAGCGTTTAAGTTTCTGCACGCAAGGCTAGCCTATCAGCAGTGTAATCTGGCAGAGTCTCCATCTTGGCTTGTCCAGCACTGTTTTGCAATTATTCAAATAGTTCTTTTGCATTTTGCTCTTTTTTTTTTCACTTAGCAATTATTTTTATAAAATGAGTGACAAGAACATAGATCTCAAAACCAACATAATGGAGGTAGATGGAAATCATTAAGAATGCTAAAAGCAAAACATTGCCAGCTTCAGTCTAATGTTCACTGAATTTAAGCCAGTATTTTGCATGTTTAAATGGGAAGAACAAAATTAAACAATGTGCGTGAAAGCAGGAAATAACTTGAAGATTGTATCTGAAGAAAAACTTATGATTCTTTTTATCATTTTTTCTGGCTTTCTGCAAACAGCCCTTCCCTTAGAACATAGAAGATGATCAACTTTCTAATATTCAACTTGCGTGTATGTATTTTGAGCATGCTGTATGGACATGTAGAGGACTGCCTACAAAGAATACTGCCTGTAAAACTTTTGTAGAGCAAAGGAATCATTTTAACAGATGAAATTCTTGTTGGTGGAATAAGTTCCAAGTTTGCTTCTTGTCCATCCTGAAACCCCATTGAAGTAAAATGTACTCTTACCAAAAAAAAACCCAAAAAAACAAACAAACAACAACAACAACAACAACAAAACCCTTAAAAGCCAAGAGAATGGAAGGGGCAGGTTGCCCCCAGATGAGAGTTTTCCAGAGACTTCTAAAAGAGAAGAGAACTGACAAAGGAAACTTGCAGAACCAGAGTGGAAAGCAGGAGCTGCTCTAAGACAAGGGCTCTCCCTGTCTTGTAAAATCCTGAATGAAATGAAGAGACTTTGCAAAGTGCCTTCAATGGCAATAAGACAGGGGGATGGGGAGTGCTTTCTTCCAGAATAAGATGAGGTCAAGAGAGCAAAGGTCAGATTCTGCGGAGTTGGGAAAACAAAGAATCCCTCTGACCTTGAGGGAGAAACGCTAGAAGGGCAGAGAAGGTTACTGCATTGTGACCCTGGGTCGACTGGGCCCCATGTAGAAGGGTCCCCACACTAGCAAAGTGTCCTGTACTCCTGACAGAAGCAGAAGCCACTGGATCTCATAGGACCACATTCTCCAGCCAGAACAGAGGTCTTCAATGCTGACTGCAATTGCAATGCAAACCCACTGTGAAGCATGTCCAGAACCTCATTTAAGTGCACTGAAAGGAAGTAAAGAAATAGGTGTTTCTTTAACACATGAATCTTTTAAGAGCTACAGCCTCTACATCAAAGAGAGGCAGGAGGGGTTGAGTGTACCTTGAATGATAATAATAATAGTAATAATAATTTTGAGTAACCTGTAAGCCCATGGAAGAGAAGTTTTGGGTCAAAGGGGCCTTCTGACACTTGAAATTTAAAGAAGTTAATAATTGGTGATGCTTAGAACCAGCTTGTCTTCCAGGAACTTTTCCTCTCCTGGAAGTACCATCTGTCACTGTTGGGTATGTTTGGATTCTTGCTAAGTTTCCCTGCCATGAACCACATATATTCCATCAAGTTACTTGGTATAGGTCAGCTTTTTCACCCTTACTGGGAAGGTCTGGGGCACACAGAAAGGACAGAGAGCAGTGGCTGGCCTTCCTGAGAGGCAGTTTGGGAGACCAGGAAGTTCATCTGGCCAACTTCACAGTCAACGCATGAGGCCTGCATGAACTCATGCTTCCTCTGGAATGCCTTGAGCTGTCAGTGGACCCATCCTCCACACTGCCTCTTGTGTATTGTCCTATACTGTTCTTCCTCTGAGGTGTCATCATCCAGCCCATGCTTCTGGACTTCAAATTTCCCGAGGGTGAGGGTGGAGGGTGGTATTTTCTCTCATACCCAGTATGGGACTGGCCTGCAAGAAGGTGCTCAAGGAAAACACTCCAGAAATTTGATTTTATCAAAGTACTCTTTGCATCCTGCTGAACAATAATCCCACTCCCCAGAGGTTATACTTCTTCTGGTGGTGGTCCCTCTATCTTCAATTGCACTTATACTCCTATTCTTGGTTCATGAACCTTAAGTGCTGTCTGTTGACACATGGCCATGTCAGATGAAGACTCAGCTCATTTATCTACCCTGCACCCCTCCAACCCTTCCTAGACCCCTCCTCCCAATGTTCAGTTTCCCCACTGGCTGCGTCTTTGACTTCAAAACATGTAGTTGGACCTCCATTTATTTTTCCACTTAAACAGTATCTCCTGACTTCCTTGTTTTGACAGGAGGTTAATTATGCCCAGCCTTTCCCTCCTCTCTACTCCCCACCCCTTCTATTTCCCTATCTTTGCCAAAATTAATTAGATCAATGTTCTTAAGTTTGGTTAACATTTACATTCTGTTCTGCAACCAGACTGTCTTCAGTGGCTTGCCAATTAGTTCATTCATTCATTTTTCATTCAATAAATATTTATTGAGTGCTTAATGTGTGCCAAACACTGTCGTAGGCACTAGGGATATAGAAGTAAATACAATAAGCAACATTCTTAAAAAAAAAAAAAAAAAAGCAACAGTCTTCATGGAGCCTTCCTTCTCATAATGGGAGAGAAGTAAAATATATATTATGGGGGCACCTGGGTGGCTCAGTTAAGCGTCTGCCTTTGGCTCAGGTCATGATCCCGGGGTCCTAGGATTGAGTCCCATATTGGGCTACTCATTCAGCAGGGAGTCTGCTTCTCCCTCTCCTTTTGCAACTCCCCCCTGCTTTTGCTCTCTCTCTCTCAAATGAATAAACAAAATCTTAAACAGAAGAAGAAGAAGAAGAAGAAGAAGAAGAAGAAGAAGAAGAAGAGGAGGAGGAGGAGGAGGAGGAAGACGACGACGACGGCCAGGGTGGAGGCAGGAGACTAGTGAGATTTCCCCAGCCGGTTCTCCAGTTCTCTGACCTCAACAGGGTGTCCAACAGTTCAATTTAATGCTAACCCTAACTACCTGGAGGTAGCCCAGACACCACAGATTAAGGGCTTGGTCCCACAACACTGCCCTTACTTTGGTCACAAGCCACAAATGGAGCATCCAGACTACCACGACCTCCCCAACATCAGGTTCCATAATTGGCTAGAACAACTCACAGAACCCAGGAAAGCACTTGACTTACTATTACCAGTTTACTGTGAAGGATACAACTCAGAAAAACCAAATGGAAGCGATGCATAGGACAAGGCATGGGATAGAGAAGGGCACAGAGTTTCCATATTTCTAATGAGAAGTCCACACGGATTCTTCCTTCTCAAATCCAGGCTTCAGGTGGATTTGCTTCAGATTGTTCTTTGAGGAGATAATATATTCCTGTGATTCAAAACCCAAAATGACATAACAGTTATATGGTAAAAAGTCTTACACTCACATCTGTCTCATCTACTTCATGTTTAGACTGGCATTCATGCATGCATGTATTCATTCATTCATTCATTCATTCATTTTAGTTTACTTTGATTTGGTTTCTGCTTTTTTCTCTCGAGTTTCTGAATTGCCTTTCTTTTTGAGAAAAGAAACATGTACCTCTTTACCATGTATCAAACATTTTGTAGCTTCTCACTCCTTTTATCTATTGCTTAGACTAGACAATTCCACTTATATGAGGTATCTAAAACAGTCAACTTTGTAGAAATGGAGACTAGAATGCTGGTAGCCAGGGGCTGGGTGGTTGGAGAAAAGGAGATCTGCTCTTTAATGGATATAAAGTTTCGTTGTGCAAGATGAAAAAAGTCTGAAGACTGGTTGCACAACAATATGAATATACTTAACACTGTTGGACTGTACGCTTAGAGATGGTTAAGAGGGTAAATTTTATGTTACATGTGATTTACCAAAATTAAAAATACATGTTTTAAAAAAGGTTAAAAAACAAAGCAGAAATTTTACCAATATCTATGGAAGTTAGGACTCTAGGTTTAAATAAGAATTATAACAATATAATAATATTACTATTATAACAGATAATAATTATGATCAACTTGTAGCTATTAATTATTGAGCATTTACTTAGTTACAGTATCTCTTTCAATCCTTAACACAACTCCCTGAGGTAGGCTTTACTACCCCCATTTAAGATGAGAGTATTCACAGATGTGCTGAGACCATCAAGTGGTCCCCCCACACTTTGAGATTGCTAGCTGGTTTGGGTGGCAATAAGAAGCAGAAGAAAGAGGACCAAATTAGCAATTAGGAGGTTGGGCACGTCGCTCAACTTCTGTGAGCCCCTCTGGATCAGAGATTTCCCCACTGTGCCCTGAGGAACTCTAGGAGCTTCACAGAGACCCCCACTCTCACCCAAAAAGTGTGGGAACAGAGAGGTTAGGTGAACAGGGCTCAAATCCTGATGAACCAAAGCAGTTTGCATTTTTCCGTTTTCCATTTTGGACTTCCACCCTGAAGAATGGGCTCTGTTTCTAAAAAGAAATTTGAAAGTCACTGGATTTGATTATCTCTGAGCTCACACTTTATATATAGCTCAAATGAATCTTCCTGGACATTGCATCTCTGGGACTTGTGAGTGGGCAGGGTCTGCTACATAATTTTGCAAGGCTCAGAGCAAAATGCAAAGTCAGGGCCCCTTGTCCATCAAGCAGTTAAAAAAAAGAAAAGAAAAGAAAAAGAAAAAATAAAGGTGTCATTAAAGGCACTGAGCATGAAACTTCTTCTGTTCTTCTGTCGTCTTTCTCTCTACTTGTCATGGTGTTTTTGTTTGCTATGTTATGTCATTCTAAGAAAAGAGAAAGTAAAATTTTAAATTATTGGCATAAAATTTAGTATTCCTTTTTTATACTGGGAAATGCCAGTTTCTAATGTAAATATAAGAGCATGTCACTCATATGCAGAATCCTTAAAATGATATAACTTGTATTTCATAGCTCATGCATGCATATGTGTTTTGTTCTTACCAGAACGGTGGAAACACTACACAAAACTAACTCAACTGTTTTTATTCCACATCTTGAGATGTACACATTCTACCACCACTTTGTTCCTTCTACTGATGAACAGGACAGGACTGGAAAGAAGGGGAGCTGTGGGTGGCCTGATCTTTCCCTTCCCCTTCCCCTCTATGTCATCATTTTCACTAGTAGTGGTTAGCTGACACAGGTAGGTTAATAGGAGTAAGAAAGGATGGATTGGGTTCCTTGGTGGTCTGGTGTGTTTCTTAGACTACCTCTGCCATCTTTTTGTGTCCTGAGCAAGTTCTGATAGCCCCTGGGGGCTGTTAGCACCCCTGTTTACTTAGGCATAGGCATAACATGATTACTTTTTACTTGCTTTGAATCTCATTGAACTCCCACACATTGTGGGGCCGCTGGAATCCTGTGCTCATGAGGCACGTGAATGCTACATTGCAAAGGAGGTAGTAAGGAATAGCAGGGGACATGCATACTGTGTGTATCTCCTCTGTTCACACACATGCTCCACTGTACCATCGGACTTCATTTGAAGAATACAAGTTCAGAGGCAGCTCTTTCTGCCCAAGGGTCCCGTCCCCTTGCTTTAATAAAACCACCTTTTTGCATTAACCACATTTGGGGGGGGGGGGAAGAATACAAGCTCAGAGATGAAATTATTAAGAATTTCAAAACAGCAACAGCAAAGCATTAAAACCCAAGCATGGGCCATTCTGAACAGGAGCCCTGCATGACTGCATAGGTTGGATACCCTGAAGCTGGTCCTGTGGGTGGGGAATGCAACACGAACATTTTGATAGGCAATGTTTTCTTCATTGAATGTGTCAATGCTTTGAAACATAAAAAGACTTATAAAAAAAATGGAAACACCTATAGTAGGCATTACTATGGTTTACCAATATCTGGTTCTTTTCTCCTTCCAGGCTCAACCCATTTTAGAGAATGTCCATGTAACTTTGGTTAATAAAATGTGCAGAAAGTGACATATGTCTCTTCTGGCCAGAAGCACTTAAGAGCTGGTGTGTGATTAATTATTTATCTCCCTCTGCACCACTCCAGTGACCAACAATATCCAGATGGTGGAATCCCCACCAGCCTGGATCCCTAAATGAGAATAATGTGAAGCAGAGCCCCCACCCTCCCATGACCCTTCTGCTGACCCAGAGTGGACCTTTAGCAAGAAAAAGAAAGAAACCTTTGTTAATAAAGATTTGGGAGTTGTTTGCTATTGCCCAGACTAATACAGTGTTATTACTGTCCCACCCCTCCTCCGCAACATCACCACCCATGGAATATATACTACAACTTAAAATTATCTTTGAAATAGTCAGAGAATGTATATTTAAAAACCAAATGCTGCAGCTTTTTAAAAAGGTGATTCAGTTCTTTTCTTGAAATAGAAATTACCTTTGGTAAATTTTGTATTTGTTGAGTATTTAATCATTAATTTTTGTATGTGTGTTGTTTGAAGGGCAAAACACAAGGGTAGAGTGCTAAAAGTTGAGCCTAATTTTCCTTCGTATCCAGGGATCTCCACTGATATCCCAGGTTACTGTAATATGCTGGAGTCTGTATTTCATGCTACTGGGCAAAACCATTCCTTTTAGCAAACTTTGATGAATAGAGAGCATAATAACTCTACTGAATCTTTTCATTGACTCCATTTCCAGTAGTGCAGTGATCAGGAGAGGTATTTTCCCCAAAAAGAGTACAAGGAAAAACTAAAGATCTGGATTATTGGGGCCTGAATAACTCTATAGACCTGAAATTCTCCCAAAGATGCCACATACATGTGCTTTTACTATTGATATTAAGGTCCTCTTTTTTCTCTGATATCTGAAAGGATATAGACTCCATCACTGGGGAGAGCTATTTATAAGAAGAACATGAAAAACTTGTTTTAAAAGCAACTATGAAAACTGGCAGAGAGATCTTTGATGGATTCTTTTGTATTCAGAATTAATGCTCCAAGGAGGAAAAAAGCCAATGAATGTAAAGGTCTGAGCAGCAAATTAACAATTCTCATGGTTGGTCTTGATATTTGATGTCAGATAAATTTCAATGAACTCGAGTCTCCAGTTTCGTTCTTAGAACAAATATAAAAGTCTGCTCTCTATAGACTTTAACAGATGGAAAAGAAATATACTGAATTATGTAAAATGCTAACTCTGAGATCCAGTTATTCGAAGGCTCTTAGAATTCCAAGTAAACTCCATATGTTTAGAAATACCTGGTCATTGACATTTGTAGACTCAATGTTTTCTGACTTGGCTTTCTCTCTCTCTCTCTCTTTTTTTTTAAGTAGGCTCCATGCTCAGTGTGGAGCCCAATACAGGGCTTGAACTCACAACCCTGAGATCTAGACCTAAGCTGAGATCAAGAGTCAGAGGCTTAACCGACTGAGCCACCCAGGCACTCCTTCTGGCTTAACTATCTTTGGGTACCCTGAAGTTGCAATACAAGCAGAACTTTGTAATTTTATGAGAGCACAAATGTGAATAAGTCACCACAAGTTTAGGGTATACAAGGAGGTGTGCCTAGCCTGCTGCCCAGCAGCCCCACCACAACGCAAGGCAGTCTTGCTGTTCTCCATCAGCAGTAAATCTCAAGAAGTATAAAAGAGCTTGTGGTGTGTGTGTGTGTGTGTGTGTGTGTGTGTGTGTGTGTGTGGAGCCCCATGAAGAAAAATAGTCTCTAGTCTTATTGCTGTTGAAGAAAAGGTAAAACTTTCAGAAAGTAATTATTTTTAGGCAGAAAATACTTTGGGGATAATTATAGCCCATTGTTAAAATCTCTTTCACTTGAGGTTGATGATGTATATACTATCTAAAGAAACAAAGAGGGTGCCTGGGTGGCTCAGATGGTTAAGCGTCTGCCTTTGGCTCAGGTCATGATCTCCAGGTCCTGGGATCAAGCCCCATATCAAGCCCAGCACTGGGCTCCCCACTCAGCGGGGAGTCTGCTTCTCCCTCTCCTTCTGCCCCTCTCCACCCCCACCCCTGCTCGTGCATGCTCTTTCTCTCTCTCAAATGAAAAAATAAAAAATCTTAAAAAGAGAGAGAGAGAGAGATTGGTTTATGAGACTACTTAGCAACTTCCTGCCCAGGGCACAGCTACTTTTCAAGTGAGAAATAAAACAATAAAACTTCAGTGAGGAAATGCACTGGAAATAATTCCCTTTCACAGAAATGGGATTCAGGAGGTCTATGGAGGCACGTCGATGAAGCAACAGGCAATGTAGCTTCTACTGATGCAGTGAAAGCACCAAAAGTAACAGCTGGTTCAACAGTCTGTATAATGTGACATTAATGGGGCAGGTGGCTTCAGCTGACCCTCCCTTCAAGCTGAAGAAGCTCATGCCCTAGCATAGATGTGTTCAGCTCACAGGGAGTCACCAGCATTTCGAGGTAGTTGCTTTGTTTCGAAATTACTCTTAAGTGTTATCTTTATGCCCGCAAATGGATAGAGTTGCAAAGGAGACAAAAGGCAGTTAGTTGTTAGTCATTTTCTTTAAGGAGGCATTTATAACATCAAGAATGCCCTTCTGAGGTGGGTCCTTGGCTGTCTGAATTCATATTGTATCTTCTTCTACCATCCCCTTCCTACGTTTCTTCCAGCTCTGATGCTGGGTAATCACTCAGAAGGGCAGGAGAACCCTGCTAATCTCCTGTGACTTGTCATTCTCCTCTGTTCGTACTTTTGAATAAGCACAATTACACTGTCTCAGCAGCGCAGACTGGATTTTGCAGCTTCCGACCACTTTACAATTAATGTTCTATTCAGCCATTATGCAAGGTAGGCTAGGTTTATTTTAGCTTCTCTTCCTAGTTTCATAAAAGATGCTGATCCTCTATTTAAACACTCCTTAAAAGTTTGAGGAAATTTAAGGGCACCTTAATTTGATTGGCTCTTGATTTGGCACAGGTCACGATTTCAGGGTCCTGGGATGGAGCCCTCTGCCAGGCCCCGCAATCAGCAGGCTGTCTGCTTGAGATTCTCTCTCTCTCTCTCCCTCTGCTCCCTGCGTGTGCACACTCACTCACTCACTCTCTCTCTCAAATAAATAATCTTTAAAAAAAAAGTTTGAAGGAATTTAAAACTTCAGTAATAATTTATTGCAGTTCAGGGGAAAAATTATATCATGTGATGGTATTTATAAATTTAGTTGTTCACAACACGTGTGACTTTAGGTGTCCTGACATATATCAAGGACCGATGTTTTCTGATGAAACAACCATTTACACATATTTTACTTCGCTTCATTCTGTATATTTTAAAAAACCGTTCTCAGTTTAAATAATGTGTAATTTTCATGTAACAGAAAGATTTACAAAGATGCAAGGAGAGAAAGAATCAGTGTAAATCAAGTATAACTCAGCTCTGCTGCCGTGCGCCCCTAAGCCTAACAGAACATGAGGGACTTGGAAATTAAGTCACTCTTTGAGAGTTAATCTCGTAAAGATAACACTTACTAGATTGGAGTTCTAAAGAAGTTGGCTAAAAAGACAAACTGCCTCCCAAGTCAAAAGTAGGAAATACCTGGAAATCTAATAAAGATTTGCCCACAAGTCAAAAAAGCTGCAGCTTTATCACCAATGTTCGTACATCTGTAGAAATGATGTCCATTTCCAGCAGGTTTGGCAAACTAGGTAATCTGGCCAACCCTGTAGGTAAAAATACATAAAACCCAATAAAATTTACAATCATCTTTTTTAATGCGTTAGTGATCTAGCAAGAAAGTGAGGAATGCTCAGGCCAAAAATGAAGTGAAAAGGGGTAAAAGTACCCAGGGATATAAGCTGAGCAATAAAATTGATTTTTTTTTTCTTTGAGGGCATTTGCTGAAGTGGATAAACACAAACTTTGGTTTTTATGGCTTCATAGTCCCGAAGATAAGAGACAAAGTTCAGAGACCTCCAAGAGTTGGGGGGAGGGGCACCTATTAGGAGATCTAATGAAAGTAGGACCTTAAAAGCCTCACTCTTATTCTAGTGTAAGAGGAGCAATCAGTAAATCGATTCACCCTCAGAGATACCCCAGGATACTGCAAAGAGAATTCTCTGCCTCCAATCTTACTACTAAGTAAAAGGGGCAAACAAAATCTCACTTGAGAATTCATAATCAAGTAAGTAGGCTTATAGCCTGAGTTTGCTTTATCTAGATGGTCAGGCTGAGGACTTAGCTTAAAGTGTTCTTGGGTAGAATGTGCCCTTAGGCATGTGGCAAAAGGAAACCTACCTTCATTCCAGGCCTCAAAAATTCTCAGAAATAAAATTCTATAAAATATCGTATATAATCAAAAATCATGATATACAAAAGAAAACAAGATACTATGACCAAAGCCAGCAGAAACCAGAGTTAGCACATCAGATCATCAAAGACTTCAGATACAGAAGTATCAGAAACAGAATGTGAAATAAAAGAAAAGTATAGGGAAAAATGAGTAAAGAACAATACGAGGAATGACAAAGCGTATTAGAAAAAGAACCAAATAGGGGTGACTGGGTGGCTCAGTTCATTAAGAATCTGCCTTTGGCTCAGGTCATGATCCTGGGGTCCTGGGATTGAGCCCCACATCTGGCTCCCTGCTCAGTGGGGAGTCTGCTTCTCCCTCTCTCTCTGCCCCTCTCCCCCTACTCCTATTCTCACTTGCTCTGCTCTCTCTCTCTCAAATAAATAAATAATCTTTTTAAAAAAGAACAAAATAAACCTTATAGAAAGGACATTTGATAAGTGAAATTATAAATCAAATGAATGGGTTTAACAGAAGATTAGATATAAAGAGAGAATTAGTGAAGCAAAAGGTAGGTCACATAAATTATCCAAAATTTTGCATAAAGAAACAGATATGGAAAATATAAAAGAGAAAGAGAGTGCCACAAAGTGAGTGGGTCTAAAATGTACCTAAGTAAAGTTCTACAATGTGATGGTCGGTGTTAGGGTGTCAGCTTGGCCAGGGCATGGTACTCAGATATTTGGTCAAACATTATTGTGGATTCTAGGAGCCCAAGATGGCGGAGGAGTAGGAGACCTAAATTTCGTCTGGTCCCAGGAATTCAGCTAGACAGCTATCAAACCATTCTGAACGCCTATGAACTCAACTGGAGAATGAAGAGAAGAATAGCGGCAACTTTATGAACAGAAAAGCAACCACTGTCTGGAAGGTAGGAGGTGCGGAGAAATGAATCTGAGGTGACATAGGGAAGGTAGACCGTGGGGGGAGAGAGCCACCGTTGGCCGGCTACCGGCAAGTGATACAGCCGTGGACCACAAAATCAGAACTTTTAGAAGTCCGCTCCAGTGAGGGACGTCACTCTGGGGGCTAAGCACGGGGTGGGACAGTGTGGTCTCAGGACCCTCGGGGTCACAGGAAGACCGGGGGTGCCTGAGAACAGCAGAACTCCCAGGTATCAGAGCAGGGAAGACGGCCGCAAAGACTGAGCAGAGGAGTGGGCTCTCAGCTCAGGGTGGCCATAACCATGATCCACGGCACAGTTGGGCCCCTGAGAGCAGGGGCCCAGCAAGCGTCAGATCCGGGGAGACTCCCCTTCCTTCCCCGGGAGGAGAGGAGCAGGATGTGCCGCAGGAATCTGCTGGGTTTGGAGTCTCCAAACAGGGCCATGTGCTGGAGTTAGAAATGCTTGGTCACAGGCCAGGTGAGCATGGAGTGCGGCCGGAGACCAAGGAGACAGGAATGATTGACTGTTTTTCTCTGAGGGCACACTAAAGAGTGGGGCCCCAAGCTCTCAGCTCCTCCAGGGCGGGAGATTGAGAGGCCGCCATTTTCATTCTCATCCTCTAAAGCTGTATGGAAAGCCTTCAGGGAACAAAAGCCGCACAGAGCAACTAGAGCAGATCCCTTAGCCTAGCCTCTGGCAAGGGCGGTGCAATTCCGCCTGGGGCAAAGAATCACTGCAACAGGCCCCTCCCCCAGAAGATCAGCGAGAACATCCTGCCAAACCGAGTTTACCAATCTCTGAGAATTGCAAAACTCCAGCTCTAAGGGAATACAGCACTTAGAACTCATTACTTTTCCCCCATGAGTCTTTAGTCTTTCAACTTTAATTTTTTTTATTTTTATTCTTCTTCTTTTTCTTTTTTTAAATTATTCTTTCCTTTTTCAACCAACTTATCAATTCCTTTTTTAAAAATCTTTTTAAATTTTCATTGTTACAGTCATATTCTATCCCTTCATTGTATTTAACCTTATTTTTAAAATATATATATAAGTTTTTCTTTCTTTAAGATTTTGGGATGCAGTTTCTTCTGATAGACCAAAATATACCCAAAATCTAGTGTATGGCTCTGTTCTATTCACCAGCCTGATCCCATTCTCTCTCTCTCTCTCTTTTTTTTAAATTTTTCTTCTTTCTTTTTTCAACCAACTCCTTATCGTATCAATTCCTTTTTTAAAATCTTTTTTAAATTTTCATTGTTACAGCCATATTCTATCCCTTCATTGTATTTAACCTTATTTTAGTATATATATAAGTTTTTCTTTCTTTAAAAATTTGGGATGCAGTTTCTTCTAACTGACCAAAATACACCCAAAATTTAGTGTATGGCTCTGTTCTATTCACCAGCCTGACCATATTCTTTTTTTTCTTTTTTCTCCCCTCCCCCCACCATTTTGGGTCTCTTCTGATTTGTTTAGTGTATATTTCTCTTGGGTCGTTGTTATCCTTTTAGCATTTTGTTCTCTCATTCATCTATTCTTCTCTTGACAAAATGACAAAATGGAAAAACTCACCTTAAAAAATAGAACAAGAGGCAGTACTGACAGCCAGGGACCTAATCAATATAGACTTTGGTAAGATGTCAGAACTAGAGTTCAGAATAACGATTACAAAGATACTAGTTGGACTTGAAAAAAGCATAGAAGACACTGGAGAATCCCTTTCTGGAGGAATAAAATCTAACCAAGTTGAAATCAATAATGCTATTAATGAGGTGCAATAAAAGATGGAGGCTCTAACTGCTAGGATAAATGAGGCAGAAGAAAGAATTACTGATATAGAAGACCAAGTGATGGAGAATAAAGAAGCTGAGAAAAAGAGAGATAAGCAACTACCAGATCACGAGGGGAGAATTCAAGAGATAAGTGATACCATAAAGCAAAACAATATTAGAATAATTGGGATCCCAGAAGAAGAAGAAAGAAAGAGAGAGGGGCAGAAGGTATACTGGAGCAAATTATAGTGGAGAACATCCCTAATTTGGGGAAGGAAACAGGCATCAAAATCCAGGAGGCACAGAGAACCCCACTCAAAATCAATAAAAATAGATCAACACCCTGACGTCTAATAGTAAAACTTAAAGAATTTCAGAGACAAAGAGAAAATCCTGAAAGCAGCTCCCAGGGCAGGGGCATGGGGGGTGGGAAAAGGTCTGTAACCTACAGTGGCAGAAACATTAGATTGGCAGCGGACCTATCCACAGAGACCTGGCAGGCCAGAAAGGACTTGCATGATATATTCAAGGTACTAAATGAGAAAAATATGCAACCAAGATTCATATCTGAGACCTTTTCCCCTGAGGTCAGGAACACGGCAGGGATGGCCACTATCACCACTGCTGTTCAGCATAGTACTAGACGTCCTAGCCTCAGCAACCAGACAACAAAAAGAAATAAAAGGTATCCGAATTGGCAAAGAAGAATTCAAACTCTAACTCTTTGCAGATGATATGCTACTTTCTGTAGGAAACCCAAAAGACTCCACCCCAAAACTGCTAGAACTCATACAGGAATTCAGTAAAGTGGCAGGATATAAAAATCAATGCACAGAAATCAGTTGCATTTCTATACACCAACAAGGAGACAGAAGAAAAAGAAATTAAGGAGTCGATCCCATTTACAACTGCACCAAAAACCATAAGATACCTAGGAATAAATCTAACCCAAAGAGGCAAAGGATCTGTACTCAGAAAACTATAGAATACTCATGAAAGAAATTGAGGAAGACAAAGAAATGGAAAAATGTTGCACACTCATGGGTTGCAAGAACAAATATTGTGAAAATGTCTGTTCTACCTAGAGCAATCTACACATTCAGGGCAGTCCCTATCAAAATACCATCAACTCTTTTCACAGAAATGGAACAAATAATCCTAAAATTTGTATGGACCCAAAAAAGACCCCGAATAGCCAGAAGAATGTTCAAAAAGAAAACCAAAGCTGGTGGCATCACAAGTCTGGACTTCAAGCTCTGTTACAAAGCTGTAATCATCAAGACAGTATGGTATTGGCACAAATACAGACACATAGATCAATGGAACAGACTAGAGAACTCAGATGGTCAACTAATCTTTGACAAAGCAGGAAAGAATATCCAATGGAAAAAAGACGGTCTCTTCAACAAATGGTGTTGGGAAGATTGGGCAGCCACATGCAGAGGAATGAAACTGGATCATTTCCTTACACCATACACAAATTAGACTCAAAGTGGATGAAAGACCTAAATCTGAGA
The DNA here is from genome assembly GCF_017311325.1 of Ursus maritimus. NCBI lineage: Eukaryota > Metazoa > Chordata > Mammalia > Carnivora > Ursidae > Ursus > Ursus maritimus. Next base: position 69,349,614 of record NW_024426774.1, read on the forward strand.
CAGAAATCCATCAAAATCCTTGAGGAGAACACAGGCAGCAACCTCTTCGACCTCAGCTGCAGGACCCTTTTCCTAGACACATCACCAAAGGCAAGGGAAGCAACGGCAAAAATGAACTGTTGGAACTTCATCAAGATAAAAAGCTTTTGCACAGCAAAGGAAACAAAACCGAAAGACAACAGACAGAATGGGAGAAGATATTTGCAAATGACATATCAGATAAAGGGCTAATATCCAAAATCTATAAAGAACTTATCAAACTCAACATCCAAGGAACAAATAATCCAGTCAAGAAATGGGCAGAAGACATGAACAGACATTTCTGTAAAGAAGACATCCAAATGGCCAACAGATACATGAAAAAGTGTTCAACATCACTTGGCATCAGGGAAATACAAATCAAAACCACAATGAGATACCACCTCACACCAGTCAGAATGGCTAAAATTAACAAGTCAGGAAATGACAGATGTTGGTGAGGATTCGAAGAAAGGGGAAACCTCCTACACTGTTGGTGGAAACGCAAGCTGGTGCAGCCACTCTGGAAAACAGTGTGGGGGTTCCTCAAAAAGTTGGAAACAGAGTTACCCTACGACCCAGCAATTGCACTACTGGGTATTTACCCCAAAGATACAAATGTAGTGATCCAAAGCGGCACATGCACCCCAGTGTTTATAGCAGCAATGTCCACAATAGCAAAACTATGGAAAGAGCCCAGATGTCCATCAACAGATGAATGGATAGAGAAGATGTGGTATATGTACATACACACACACACACACACACACACACACACACTGGAATATTATGCAGCCAACAAAAAAGTGAAATCTTGCCATTTGCAGTGATGTGGATGGAACTAGAGGGTATTAAGCTAAGTGAAATATGTCAGTCATAGAAAAACAATTATTATATGATCTCACTGATATGTGGGATTTGAGAAACAGGGCAGAGGATCATAGGGGAAGAGAGGAAAAAAATGAAACAAAAAGAAACCAGAGAGGGAGACAAACCATAAGAGACTCTTAATCTCAGGAAACAAACTGAGGGTTGCTGGAAGAGAGGTGGGTGGGAGAGATAGGGTGGCTGGGTGATGGAAATTGGGGGGGTATGTGTTGTGGTGAGCACTGTGTATTGTGTAAGACTGATGAATCACAGACCTGTATCCCTGAAACAAATAATACATTGTTTGTTAATAATAATCAAGAAAATAAATAATAAAAACATTATTATAGATATTTCTGTGAAGGCATATTTTAGATGAAATAAACATTTTCATCAGTAGACTTTGAGTAAAGCAGATAACCCCCCTCCCCCCCATTATGCAGATGGGCCTCATGAAGTCAATTTAAGGCCCTAATAGAAGAAGACTAATCTCTTCATGCAAGAAAGAGCTCTACCAGCGAACTGTCTTTGGACACAGGCTGCAGCTCTCCCCTGAGTCTCCAGCCTACTAGCCTACTCTGGATTTTGGACTCACCAAGCCTCTGCAATTGCGTGAGCCAATTACTTAAAATTTTCTCTCTGTCTCTCTCTCTCCACACACACACACACACACACACACACACACACTCTCTCTCTCTCTCTCTCTCTGTTCGTTCTGTTTTCCTGGAGAACCTTGACTAATAGGTGCAAGGAAAGAGAGTAAAGCGATATTGAAGAGCTAATGCTTGGGAATTTTTCATAACAGATGAAAGACACCAATGTACAGATTTAAGAATATTAATGAATCCCCACATACGGTAAATATCAAGAAATCTGTAAGTATACATAACATAGTGAAGCTGAAGAACCCCAGAAGCAAGGATAAAATCATAAAAGCATCCACAGAAGACAGATTACTTTCAAAGGAATGACAGTGAGACTGACAGCGCAGCACTCAACAGCAACACTGGAAGTCGGAAGATAATGGAATGATACCTTCATGTGCTGAAAGGAAATAGCTGCACCGTAGAACTCTATGACCTGAAAAGATAGCTTTTAAGAATAATGAGGAAAGAAATAGAGATATTTTCAGACAAACAAAGTGAGAGAAAAAAAGGGACAAATGAGATAATAAAAAAGCGAAATCATCAGAAGGGTCTTTGTAAAGTCTAAGGGATATATTTCACAGAGAAGGAAAGAGTTCCTTTCTTCCATGTAGAGGGAGACCCCCATATAGGCTGAGATGCCTGAAGTGGGTGTGAGACACAAAAAGAATGAAAACCAATGGAAGTAATAAACATCCAGGTAGAGATAAACAAGCATTAACTGCATAAAATAGCACTATTGACATGTTAGAGGATTAAAAACAAGAAGACTACAAATAAATAAAATCAAGATATCTTCCCTCTCCTAGGTTCATGAAGGCATGCTCCCTATATCATCTTCTAAAACCTTTCTTGCTATCATAGTTACATGCTTAACCCACCTGAAATTCATTTTCGTGTGAGATGTGAAAGAGATGTCTGTCTCTCTCAGTCAGCTTTGCTGCAATGACAAACAATGCTCCACTCAAAAATTTTAGTGGCTCGCACCAACGTATATTACTTCTTGCTCATGTTAATATCAGCAACTGCAGGTTTGCTGCTTCAGCTCCACTGTAAGTTGTCTTCTCATTGCAAGTCCTATGAGTCTTCCCCTTCTGGGAACCAGACTGAAAGAACAGCCCTTTTATGAGACATGCCATTCTTAGGGCAGAGGAAGGAGTAAGATCCTGTCACACTTAAATAATCTGTCTGGATGGGACATATGCAAGTGCTCAAGCCAGACACAGTGAGATGGGAACATAAACTCTTCGTACGATGAATCTTATGGCAATGGGTAGGAGTATATAATCCTCTAACAGGAAAGGATACAAATACAATTAAGTTCCTCATTTAGTTTTTTCCCTATATTATACCTGATTGTCCCACTATGATGTGCTGAAAACTCTCCTTTCCCCAGGGATTGCAGTGCCAGCTTTGTTCAAAGACCAAGCTTCCCACATACCTGTGCTCTCATTTTTTTCCCAATTTCTCTCTTCTCATTCCCAAATCAGATTATTTGTTACTATAGTTTTATAGTAAGTCTTCATAGCTGGTTAATCAAATCAACCCACTTTGTTTAGGTGTATCTTGGCTCTTCTTGGACCTTGGCCCTTCCGTATACCTTTGTTAATTCCTGTAAAAACCTGTTGGGATCTTGAATGGGTTTACATTACATCTACTGATCAATTTAGAAAGAATTGGCATCTTTGCAATATGGAATCTACTAATTCATTAACATGGCTACTTCAATCTTCTTTAATTTTTTCAGTAATATTTTATAGTTTCCTGAGAAGTCATAATATTTTTGTCTTTGATTTATTCCTAAGTGTTTATGCTTTTGATGATTTTTAAATTATGTATTTCCTTTAATTTTGTTTTTATGACTTTATTAATTTTCAATTTATATTTTAGATCCTCTAGATTTTATTTTGGTGTAAACAATAAGTCATTTTAACTTTATGTTTTTTGAACTATTAAGCCATCTGTACCTATAATACTTATTAAGAGTACATTTTCACCCCTTTGAATGCCATCTTTATTATATACTAAATTTCCATGAATGCCTAAGTTGTTTTTTTCCTTTTCCCTATTCAGTTTTCATATATTTGGCCCATCCACCAGTAATCTTTATTATATGTCATTTCCCAGGCTCTATTTCTTTGCTGGTATGTAGGTTTTTTTCTTTTTCAACCTTCTTTATTTTTTTGTTAGATTAACTATATTTTGGCTCTTATTGCTGATACATAGACACATGATTGATTTTTGTGTTTTGATGTATTCAGCAACCTTGTTAAATTCTAATAATTAAAATTATTAATTCTGGTAATTTGACAGGATGTTCATTTGGATTCTGTACTGTACAACATGATTATTACAAATGAAATATTGCCTGCCAGGGGGAGCTTGCCTGAGCTTTGGTGTCCAGGGTTTTTATTGGGGTTTCATCATGTAGTCCTAGAATGCCCATGTGACTGAACTTATTCAGTCTCCAGTCCCTCCAAAGGCCTAATATGGCATGGCCCAAGTCTCTCACCAGAAATCACAGTTAGGTAGCCTGTTGGATGTAGCCCTTGGCCCCAGATGTTCAGCAAGATAACTTGCCTATATCAGACACTTATCAGGCAAGATATTCCAAGAAACTGATCAAACAAGAGCCCTTTCTTTAGAGTGTACAGGGTTTAGACACTTTAGTTTGTTTTGAACAGACTCCCAAGTCACTTCTGATTTAGAACTCCTGGTTTGAGACTTCTGGGATTACATCGGTCATATGAATTTGAGTTTAGGACTATTAAAGGGCTGGCTTTGGGTTATAAATTATCAACGATAATTTCTGCTCAGTGCCAGTGCAACATTCCTTGAAGTCGTGTGTGTGTGTGTGTGTGTGTGTGTGTGTGTGTGTGTGTGTGTGTGTGTTAGGGTGGTGTATTTAATTTTTTTTCCCTACAGTGAGGGCATAATCCTACTGTAAAGGATCCCTGGTGTAATGGGTGGATTCTCCTATTAGATTTATCAACTTTAAAGGCCTCTAGATCTTGTCTTCTGTCCTCAAGCTTCAACAAGCTGTGACTATCAACCTAAGTGTAAGTTTGCCAAGTTAGACAAATGTCCTTGAGGCAAACATGACTTCAGAAGTCTTTGAGTCCCTTCTTTCCCTTAGATATTTGGCCTGGTCATTCCTTGTTATTTTATAGTCCTGTTGAATGCTTTTAAGAATAAGCTTTTAAAATATACTTAATTCTGTATTTTAGTTTTTTTCCTTTCTCCTCCACCTCCTCCTCCTCCTCCTCCTCCTCCTCTTCTCCTTCTCCTCCTTCTTCTTCTTCTTCTTCTCCTCCTCCTCCTCCTCCTCCTCCTCCTCCTCCTTCTTTTCCAGGAGAATCTTGGGGTCTAAAAAACACCTAGCCATCCATACTACTAGAGTACAAAACCAGTTCATTTGTTTTCACTCTTTATTTTATAAAATAATAAAGAAAGTCAAGGTTATAATTTTTACTTTGACTATAACTTCAGTCATTTCCCATAGGTTTTATTACAAATTATTATTCTTTTGTTAATGTCTAAATAAATTGTGATCTCAGGTTTTATTTCCTTTTTGATTCAGGGTATATTTTAGAAAGCATTCTTCAGTTTTGAAGTGGTTAAGTGTTTCTGTTTTGTTAAGTTTCTATATTCTTCTGTTGATTTCCAGACTAACTGAATTGTGGGCAGAGAATGTGGCCTGTAAAATCTTTATGTTTCTGGAATCTATTAAGATTTTCTTTGGGCCAAGTACATGATCAATTTTTATGGATATTCTGTAAGCAATTGAAAAGAATGTGTTTTCTCTGTTTATAGAAACCCTGTGTAAACAGGGATAACATTTGTGCTTTAAATGAATGTGCTTTTCTCTTTCACATTTCCATATGTGTTTTCTTCTTCCACTCCCGGGAGTAATCTATTGCTTTAGGTGAAAATTTGGACAGTTACAGCAGGGATAAAAAGAGAAAGTGGTAGTCTATGTTCAGCTTTTGATCACCAAAATAGGATTTTTAAAAATCTAAAGTAAAACAATATTCTTTAAAAATTGGGCTTTCACCAGAGAGAAAAGGATTTTCTAAATTCCTTATGTTCATTAGCATATCCAAATCCAGGCCTCAGGGATTTTTGCCTGCTGAGTTTAAAGTAAACCGCAAGTAGGCAGAACTCAGTTTGTGAAGTCTTTGCTAGAAGATCACTTAAAAAAAAAAAAAGATTTTATTTATTTATTTATTTGACAGAGAGCATAGCAAGGGGAGCGGGAGAGGGAGAAGCAGGCTGCCCACTGAGCAGGGAGCCCAATGCAGGACTCAATCCCAGGACTCTGGGATCACTACCTGATCCGAAGGCAGACGTTTAACTGACTGAGCCACCCAGGCACCTCTAGGAGATAAGTTTTTCTGTCTTGCTCTTGTCCTCTGTATTGGAAAAGGGAAATGATCTGTGTTCTGACCACCTTATTCTGGCTATAATCTTGGATGGAGTGGTTTTGAGGGTGATATTGGTACTGGTGGTAGAGCATAGTGGCTGCAAGTAATAGTGTTACAGGATTTTTTTTCCTCTATCGGTAGTGCCTGCGGTTCTTGGTCATGCCGCTTGGAAGAATGAAGAGGTAGACCAGACAGAGTTTGGGCAGCAAAGCAAGGTTTATTGAGTGACAGTAAAGTTTACAGTACAAAGCTCCCCAAGATGGAGGGGACCCAAGAGGATTGTTGCCGGAGTTTCTAAGTCTAGAGGGTTTTATGGGCTTGTTGGCAGGCTGTTTTAATCTGATTAACTCCTGCGCTTGGCATCCAATCAGTTTTTTGTCACCTATCACATGGGAAAAGGTGGGGGGCTCCTTCCAGGGTGGTGTAAAATCCTTTTCAGGGTGGTTTCCTCTTAGGGCTGGGGGCGCGGTGGGGGGGCTTGTCCCTGCCTGCCTTCCAGCTATCCTTCATCAGCAGGGCGTCAGAAAAACTGGAATCAGAGTGGGCTTGTACCTCCCTTCCAATTAGAACTCTTGGGAGTGTCGGCCACTCATCACCGTCATGTGGGGATGAGCTAGACTGTGACAATACAAGCATGGTACCGTGGTAAAATTAGGCAGAGAAAGGTCACAAGTTGAACCCTTTGCATCCCTTGACATCTGTGTAATGCGAAAGGAATCAAAAGTTCCTATATCCCCCCAAGGTGGGTGGCTGGCTTCCGGAGTGAAGATTGAGCGGTCTTCACCACAGGGGCTGCAGGTGGACAGCAAAACCTCGGGGTCTGATGTTGGTTTGACGTGGAGAAATGTAAGCACAGTGGCTGCCAATCCCAAGCAGGGCTACTAGGGCCTGCATGTGTTCCGAGAAGGATAAGGAGACCACAAGCCACCAACTTAAGCTGTGGATTCCCCCCAATCAGGTGACTCTGAAGACAACATTAGTCCTGCCCACACAGATCCAAACCCCTTTGCTGAATTGCAGACATTCTTTTGAGAGTGGTAGGGAATGAAAGAAGAAATGTGTAACTCTGAGTATATACCCCAAAGAGACAAAAGATCCAAGACAGACTGAGATACCATTCATTAGCAAAGGTAAATACTACTCTTTTCAGTGCCAAGTCAGGAAGAGCTTGTAAAGAAGATTCGATCGTTATAGGGAATTGAGAAACTACAGTTTTTATACCTAAGTAGCTATGACTGCAAATGTGTGACTCATCTATTATTTGTCAGTTTGAGCTGTCATATTATTAAAGAGAAATATCACCCCCCTTCCCGTTTGATAGTAGTTTTATCAATGTCCTGTTTCTGAGCAATTTTGCCATAAATACTTGGCTGCATCCATGTCTGATAACAAAAAGTGTTATATTTTTCTCTGATGGGCTCTATTATTTATCCTTATAAAATATTCATTTCTGTCACATTTAATGTTTGTGACTTTGGAATCTCTATTATCAGATGGTAAATTGGGGACTCCTGCTTACTTTGTGCATTAGTTTCCTAGGGCTGCCATAGCAAAGTACCAAAAACTTGGTGGCTTAAAACCACAAGTTTATTGTCTCACAGTCCTGGAAGCCTGAAATCAGGGTATCAGCAAGGCCAAGGTCTTTCTGAAGGTTTTAGGGGGAGAATCCTTTCTTACCTCTTCTGGCTTCTGATGTTTGTTGGCAATCCCCAGTGTTCCTTGGCTTGTAAATACATTGCTTTATTCGCATGGCCCTCTTCTGTCTGTGTGTCTTCACATTCTCTTCCCTCTGTGCATGTCCGTGTCTGTGTCCAAATCGCACCTTTTTATCCTATCATACTGCATTAAAGCCCACCCTAATGACCTCATTTTAATTTGATTACCTCGGTAAAAACTCTATTTCCAAATAAGAGAAGAACCAAATAAGGTACATTCTGAGGGCTAAGACTTCAGCGTGTCATTTGAGCGGTTCAGGATTCAAGCCATAACGTTTTGTGTCTGCATGATCTATTTGGCTCTTTATTTCCAACTTTAATCGTTTTGTTCCTGGTACACTTTTTTAGACAGAAGATATTGAAGAGTCTATTTTTATAGGGACTACAACTCATTTTTTTTCTTTTTTTCTTTTTCTTTTTATAATTTTTATTTTGTTATATTAGTCACCATACAGTACATCCCCAGTTTTTGATGCAATGTTCCATGATTCATTATTTGCATATAACACCCAGTGCACCATGCAATATGTGCCCTCCTTAATACCCATCACCGGCCTATTCCAGTCCCCCACCCCCCTCCCCTCTGAAGCCCTCAGTTTGTTTCCCAGAGTCCACAACTCATTTTTATGGGTTCTAATGCTTTCATCTTATCTAATATACTGATCTACTAATATACTTTGCTATGTTCCTCTTTTCTCCTTTGCTGAATTTTGCTGGGTTCATCAACTGATAACTCTGCTTCCCATCATTTAGATGAAATGATTTGGGGGGGGGGGCGTGCCTGGGTAGCTCAGTCAGTTAAGCGTCTGCCTTTGGCTCAGGTCATGATCTCAGGGTCCTGGAGTCGAGCCCCATGTCGGGCTCTCTGCTCAGCAGAGAGTCTGCTTCTCCCTCTCCCTGTGTGCTCTCTCTCTTGCTCTTGTGCTCTCTCTCAAGTAAATAAATAAAATCTTTTAAAAAAAAGATGAAACGATTTGAACACTTAATTTTTCACTTCTTATTTCTTTCCCTTCTTCCCTGCTGCAATTTCTGTTTCTCTTTTTATTAAACTAATACCGAATTTTAGTTTCAGATATATCCACATCCTTCCTTATAGAATGGCTCTTTCTGTTCTCAAGAATCTTCTTAATTCTTACACAACAGTTTGCAATCCTATTAGCACCATCCGTTTAGATTTAATTGTGTTTAGTGTATGGCTTACCACTATTTCTTATGCATAGATAGAGATAGAGTTATAGAGGTATGTCTATCCCTATTTTGAGATCTTTGTTCTGAATTTAATGTTTATTTGGTTGGACTACTTCCCAAGCAATGTTTTGGAAATTTCTTCAGAAAGAGCATATGTCTATATATTTTCTGTGCCATTGTATGTCTGAAAAAAGTCTGTCTTTTGTTTTCATATATAATGATAACTTGGCTCAGAATAGGAATCTTGACTCATGGTCCTTTACTTCCAAATGCCTCTAAGTGTTGTTTCCCTATATCTAGAGTCAAATTATGCAGATGAGAAATCTGAACCTGGCCTGATTATCTTTTCATTTGGGCAACCACACCCCTGTCTGAAAGCTTCCAAGATCTCCTGTTTATTCCCGGGGCTTTAGAAGTTTGGCTGGGATGTGGCCAGGTTTGTCTCTTTCTTCCTGAATTCTGCCTGCCGCTTTGTGCGCCCTTTCAACTTGGAAACATCTTTCAGTTCAGGAAAGTTTTTACTCTGGTTTTTGTTTTGCTTTGTTTGTAATTGTATCTTCTCCATCCGTTCTTGTTTTCCATCTGGAACTTTTATGATCCCCAGGACCTTTGGATCTGCCTTTCATGGAGCTCCCTTTTCCTCTTGATTTCCCTTTGCCGTCATTTTGCGTAGGGATGTGAGATCGAGTATCTATTAAATGTTCAGATTGTTCATTTTCCTTTCAGCATTGTCCATTCTCTTTTTCACCTCTCTTGAGTTTTTTGGTGACTTTGTATTTTGATATAGTTTTTATAGTATAGAAAAGTTGCAAGAATAGTACAAGACATCCTTTTACCAATTGTTTATGTTTTTGCCCCATTGTGAAATTTTTAGATGGGGAATCATATTTTAAATTTCTGTTTATTCATAGATAGTTCATAGTATTTGTTGCTGTCATGAATAAATTTTTTTTATTATGTTTTCCAATTGGTTATGTTTGGCATATGTGAAAGTTGGTGGGGGAACATTTATCTAGTAATTTGACTTTTTATTAAACTCTCACATTAATCCTACATCTTTCGGTTAATTTTTTTGGTATTTTCTCAATGGATGATCATATCAACTGCAAATAATGACATTTTTATATTTTTCTTTCCTATAATTGAGCCTCTTCCTATTATTTTGACAAGGGCCTTCAGAAAAATGTTGAATAACACTCTGAAGCTCCTGGTTTTTAGTTCATGATCTTAATGGGCTTCCCCAAGAAATTGAGGAATGTCCTCTGACGTTCACCATAAAGAGTGATATTTGCTATTAGTTCTTGAAACATGTCCCTTCTCGAGTTAAAGAAGTCCCATATATTTCCAGTTTAAGACTTTTGATTAATAATGTAAAATTTTATCAAATCTCTTTTCTGTAGCTATCATAATGAGCACATAGTTTTTCTCATGTAATCTATTAATATAGTGAATCACAACAAATTTCCCAATGTTTAGCCATCTTTACATCCAGGGCATAATGCTAATTGCTCAAAGCATATACATCTTTGTAACATTGAGCTATGGCCTTCTTTTCCCCCCACTGTCCTGGTTTTACTGTCATAGTTACATAAACTTCCCATCTTTTTCTATGTCCTTAAAAACATTTAAAATCAACTAAGAATAGAAGATGATAAAGTCTTGAGGAGTTAATAAATCTCTTGAAGGCCAAATCTAGAAAATTAAATGAAAAGTAATGGCAATAAAAGACTTCCATATCCTTTACACTTCTCCCTTTGTTAGAACAGAATCTTTAAATGAATCAGCTGGTTTTAAGACATCAGGTGCTCAGGGCCTTGTGGACACCAAATTAAAGAAGAAGCGTTGTTATTTCAGAAGTGTCAAAACCTTAGATTAGCCAAGTACTTAAAAATGTATGTAGCGTATGGGGCGCATGGGTGGTTCAGTCAGTTAAGCATCTGCCTTCAGCTCAGGTCATGACCTCAGGGTCCTGGAATCAAGCCCTGCATTGGGCTCTCTGCTCAGCCAGGAGTATGCCTCTCCCTCTGACTCCCCCCCCCCACCCTGCAGCTTGTGCTCTCTCTTAAATAAATAAATAAAATATTTTTAAAAATGTATGTAGCTTATAAAATCAAATAGTACTAAAAATAATTTTTTAAAAAACCCACAAAAACCAATCACCAGTAGGGTGCTTGAGTGGCTCACTCGGTGGAGTGTCTAACCCTTGATTTCAGCTCAGGTCATGATCTCGGGGTCCTGGGATCCAACCCTGTGTGGGACTCCCTGCTCAGCATGGAGTCTGCTTCTCCCTCTGCCCCTCCCACCCCGGCTTGTGCTCTCTCTCTCTCTCTCTCACAAATAAATAAAATCTTAAAAAAAAAAATAAGAAAGAAAGAAACCAATCACTGTGCTCCCTGCCTCGGCCTCCTCAGCACCAGAGTCATCTGCCTGATGTTTTTTCTGTTGTCACCGTATTTCCAAGTCAGAAACTGTATACTGCTTTTTTGATTCATCCATTTATATATAATCTACTGTTTTCCTATTATGGTAGCTGAAGATTTTAACTTTCAAAAACTTTCTACTCTTTTCCCTATTCTCTCAAAATAATTATATCTTTAAAAAAACCCACGATCATCTTTATGTTAAATAAATTGTGCACACTGCTGAGCTGGGTGGTATATTCTTAATATATTTCCTTTCTTGCAAGATGCTTTAACTTTCTTGTTATTCATTGCCTCATCTTTTCATTTGCTTAGTTTTCCCTGAATCTATTGCTAAGTGTTCTAATATTCCCCAATACTCTGTAGAGGGTCTCTCGTACAATTTCCCACGCAGTCAAGTCTGTTGGATAACCTCCCTTTCCGTGTGCCTCCTACAGCTCTGCCGTGAGGTTCTCCTGGCCAAGACACAGCAGCACTCAGCCTGGGAATCCCTTTGCTACTTTCCTGCCCTCGGTGCTCTGCTCTGTATTTCCATGTCTTCTTTCTTGATTTAGTCCCTCTTTTTGATGAAATACATATTCCAGTAGTTTCCTGTGAAAGGCCTGGGTTGCGTTAATCCCTACCACTTGAATCTTGTGCCTGAAACTCTGCTGAAAAGACTTTGCATGTCTGGAAATATCTTTATTACGTCCTCATGCTCAGTTTGCCTGGGCATGACATCCTAAGTGGAAATTAATTTTGTGGGCATTATTCCTTTTCCTTCTGGCTTCTAATGTTACTACTGATATGTCGCCATGATTATTTTCTTATTCTCAGTGCATTGTGTGTGATTGTCTCTGGTACGAATAAGTAATATGGTGAATAAATTCTGTCTGTCCAGAGTCTCTTCTGCTTTGATGTTATTCAGTGATTTGATCCTCAAACAACCCTATGAGGTTGTTGCTACTATAATTATTCTCATTTACAGAAGTGGAAAACATGACACAGACAGATAACGTTTATTTTCCTCCCAGGATTTATGTCCAGTCCAACTCGACAGTACATGCTCTTAACCACTATTTTTAGCTTCCCCAAGAAGGTGAAAGGAACCACAAGAATTGCCCACTCGTGCAGAATTTCAGGCACTAGGTCCAAGGAGTAGGGATTAACACCACCTGGAGTTTGGCTTCTCGATCTACACACAAGGTCAACGCTAAGCCTTGGACGTCTCCTAACAGGAACCAGCCAGTAGTACTTTTTACAGCCAGCAGGCAGGAGCTTCAAAAGGCAGGACAGGCATGGCCTCGTACTACTTCTAGACAACCAGGAGCCTTGCGGAGGGTGAATCGCTCTCTGTCAGGCTGACCCAGCACCAGTCTTGTCAACAGCAAGCACTCCTCTTTGTGATGTCTTAGGGTGTCTTGCACCCAGACGCTGCCAGCTGTTCATGCCCTTATCTTCTATACTTACTGCAGTCCTAGTGATTTTCCTCTTCTTACCTTTGAGAATACCACTGTAGAAGTCCATCTTTGACACGCGATTCATCTCTGTGTGTGATAGTCTCTGTATTCTTTTGTTAACTTTTCACACGTTTACATCTTCCTAGCTAGACTGCGGGCCGAACTATCTCATACATCTTCTAAGTCGTCATGGTGACAAAGAGACAACATACATATGTATATATATATATACACACACACATGCATTTGTGTGCACATGCTTTTTTAAAGGCCTTTTATCATAGAGGTAATATGTCTTCATGCTGAAAAAAATTAAAACAGTGCAGAAGGTGGAAAATGAGAGTAACATTTTCACAATTCTTTTTTATTTTATTTTATTTTATTTATTTTAGAGAGTGGAGGGAGGAAGGGGCAGAGGGAGAGGGAAAGAGAACCC